>NC_135068.1:7285984-7589015 GCF_051401765.1 Calliopsis andreniformis | reverse complement strand
TCGGATACTGCCAATGTCATTTTGGCTTGATACTCATCATCATTTCGGCGTGACACGTGTTTAAAATTTTCGAAACAGAATATCCGATGCTCGCCAGTTCTCGGAATATCGAAACTGCGTGGATTATGCAATTTGCCAAGTATCGATGTCTCGATTAATTTTATAAATTTGTTGCATTCCACTGACAAACATTTTACCAACTTTCATAATATTTATTATGACCTTTATTGTTCATAACTGTGATGTTACGAGTAGGATGAAGCAACTGTTGCATTTTTTATAAGTGATGCATGAGGAGTCTAGACTTGTAGCTTGGCCAACTTTCTCCTAATATGGTAGCGTGATATTAATAACTTATTCTGCGTATAAGGGAAGACTATAAGTTGTACTAAAAAGAAGAATATAATACAAGATTAGACACTGACTCACGATCAACTGTTCGATTGTTTACGATCGAACCAGAGGTCTTATGATCGACGAATGTAATGGTATTTTGTTTATAATAGATGCTACTTTTAACCAGACTAAAAGAAGTCACGTGAGTAAACGTCGAAGAATATTCGATGAGAGTCTTTGAAGAGTAAATCGGGTTATTTCATCAGAAGGAATTTGCAGAATTATTTCACTGTTTGATTAGTATTTAAATAATTTTATTAAATAATCTTATCTAAGAACTTTTAATTTTTTTTCTTCTAGAAATGTACCTAATATTAACAGAACTAAAAATTATTTTCAAGTAATAGATACGTATGGTCTCTCCATACATATCTCAATACATATGGAATAGTCCATAAATCCATAAAAACTGGATTTTCCTCGATCTTTATTATTTAGAAATTTAGGTACTTGGAATACTAAAGATGTAACTATACAGGGACCTCAAGTAAACCTCAAACTATCACTTAGTAAATAGCTTATCAAAAATAAAAAAAATTGATCGTAAATTTTGAGGTTAGTATTAATTCCGATAATAACCAACGTCCTACTGTATTCTCACTCCTTTCGACTAAATTTCTATCTAAACTGCTATCAAGCTCTTACATACGCAATCACAGTCCCTCGTCCCAGTACCCCCCACTCCAATGACCTTGACCTTCCTCCATAAGGACCCCTATAAACATTCAAGATCAAAGTCCCGAGGGTAGCAGCTAAAGCAAAATCTCGCGCGAATCTCGCGTATCGGCCGTCACGCTTGAAGAGGAACCGCGAAACAGCAGAAGACGGGGGGAGGAGTGGGAGGTAGCGTGGGCGTCGAAGCAGCGACCATGAGGAACAGCGTCGGCTCAAGGTGTCAGCGAGCGGACGCAGAAGCGTCCGTCAAGGGGGAAGAAGAGGGTTTCCTCTCGCGATCACGAGCGATCGACCAATCGCTGTCCGTTGGCGGGGGGTTGTGCCATAAATGTCGCGTGGCGAGTCGCGGAAACTCGCCGACAGGTCGGCGCCACCGTACCGACGTTCGGTATACTAGTCCACATTTTTGGCGGCAGCCGCCCAGTCTAAGGTCCAATCCTCGAACCGAACGGTCGTCCGAAATACTTAGGTAAAAAAGGGGCAGCCTCCCATCGACCACCGGTCAAAAGCTCGGGTTTCACCCAATCTCTCGATTTTTTTTTCTGGTTCTTTCTCGTATCTTTGTCCCCCCCACGTTATTTACCGATCGGTTCCCTGAAATCGATCCCGATCGAGACTGTGCCACGTATCACACGGGGAACACCGTAAGTTTCGGTAGAGAAAGGGAGACCCTGTGCGCCCTCAAGTGCGATACTCAAGGTCGAAGACGCTGAAGACGGTTCCCTTTGAGAGAGGGAAGATCCTGGGGATCTTGTGCCACAGTGAAAAAGGAAGCGGCTGACCGGACGTGGCTCACCGCTGGTTACCCTTCTGCGTATATTTAGTAGGAACTCGCTGTTTAACCTGAACAGAATGCACTGGTTTTTATCCACTCACACGACAGGGTTTGAGTATGCTACCCTGGCTTGACGTGCATCCCTTGGGACTAATCGATATTTGTTACTAACTGTTCTGAGAATAAAGCTAATCGCACTGCCAGCATGCTGGTGTCTCTGATTCAAAAATGATAACGATCCAACTACTAAGTAAACGCTTATTGTTAAAAGGCTTAACAAATGGAAAAGATCGTTACTGTTTCATGAAGTCAAAGACACTTATCTATTACTTTTGTAACATGGTAATATGCATGATCCTATTCCTCCTTGTTCCACTTGCTTCCCCCTGAACGTAACACTCACGATTTCAGCAATAATCTTTAGCAAAACCTTCACCCCGGATATGTGATCACTTTCATTACAGCTGGAGGCACACATAACCGGGGTGCGCCCAAAAACATCGACCCTTCGATCTGGGTGCAATACTAACGTCGGGCATCAGTAATTCGTGACTGGGACAATAATGAAAATAAAAACAGTGCGATTTAAACAACCACGTTGCGTCATCGTCCCAGTATCCAAGTGCGTTGTCGCAAAACGGTCGGCAGAAGATCGAGCAGTGTCTCCAGTGGCAGTTTCGCAATTTCTCGTTGCGGGATATACTGAATTAAAATTCTAATTTCGTGGAAGCGCGTTGGCAACAGTTGTCCCGCGGGGATCTCGTTTCGCGTAGGATTTCGCATGTCGCTCCAAGGCAGACCTCGGCGAGGTTTTTCGTGCCACGGGACACGGTCCGATTCCCGTGCCAATCACAACCGGATTGTTTATAATAATTGGCAGCGACTTGTTTGGCAGTTATGTAACGGAGTGCCGTGTACGGTGTGCTTATAATACTGTCCCGAGTAAAAATAGCCGTGTCGAGTGCCGCCAAGTCCGTTGTGTCTGTTATAGCTGCTCCCTTTCTACTCGTTAAAACGTGAAACACTTTTTGCCAGCGAACGACGCGCCATCTACTATGGACTAGTTTTCGCACGTCATCTGACTCGTTGCGCGGTGTAACTGACGCCATGTCTCGAAATTAAATCAGAATTATGAAAAAAGGTGGATTTTCGTTATAAGCTCTTTACCACATATCTCATTTCTTGGAACTTTCGATGACGTTAGAATGAAACTAACATATACAATGGTAGAGTAGGTTTCTTATTTTATATACTCTGGTTACTTGAAGCGTAGTGTGAGCTTATATCGAGTGAAAGCGTAACACAAAATTCCAGTAAAATTGTTTGAGTTTTGTAAAATTTTGTATGGAATAGGGATTTCTGTTAGATCATTATTGTTTACAAGCTTATTGCTATATCAGTATAGTGACTACTCATTATAGACTCGTCTCTATTTTCCCCATTTCTTGATACTATCTTCAAGCTCTGCACTTTCTCGTTTTTGTTCGACTCCAAATTGAAACGATCTCGAAATATATCTCTCATTTTGTGGAACTTTCATGCTATAATAGTATTATGCTATAATAGGAGTTGCGAGATTACAACGAGTGTACAATTAGTACACCTCATTTTGGAATTCTCATTCACACTTAACGAAACAAAAATTAAGTGACACCATGCACGAATTATCCCTAAGAACGAGTTCTCCTCTATAAGTTCAACAATGAATTATGAGTCTATAACGAGTACCTTTTAATTTAAAACTTTCATAATTGGACTATTTTTTCCTGTTTCTTTTTCAAGCTGAGAATTTTTGCGAGGAATCATACGGATAAGATTACAGCCTACCGAGACACGCTCCAGATTGCTCATTCTCTTAATATCATAGAGTACGTCACAAGTGCCAAGAGGCGCCTCGCGCCGCTTGACAAGTTAAACTGCGCGTCTGACCGAATTAAGGCGTCACTACTTTCAATCGCATCCGGCTAAATATAACGCCGCGGGAGGGCTACTTTCTAACCGAAGTTAAACTTCGATTCCCGAACGAAAACAATTATAGACGACACCCACTGCCAATCTCTCAAATTGAGGAAAAAATATTTCACTCTGAAATTTTCTAAACTGGCAACAAAATAATGTTTGGTGGATGAAATTCAACCCTCGAAAGCTAGAATAAATTGTTATATAATTGGTAGGATGAGATCATCGACTCCGATGAAAGAAGGAGGAAGTTCCGATGAACTTTCAATCTTATCCCTAACGACATGTACAGGCGTGTTCCTTTATTACCAAGATCTAATTCAGAGATGGGTCAGGGACCAAAGACCTGTAGCTATTTTTGTTTAATTTCCAGTTCGTACAAAATTCGCCAAGGAGCTGTAAATCTTTGGTGGAGAGCTGTAAAGTGTCAGACACGACAATTCTATTGACATTTAGCGTGCCCACCAAATGTCAGGTGTTTCGAAGGTTTTCTGGTTATTACTAGAGCGTTAGCTCAAAGCCCAGGTGCCATATTCCACTAAAACTGTTTCTCGCGTTTTGCCTGAACGTGTGGAGTTCGTTGTCTCTTCGACTGATAGCAAGAGTTCCTCCATCTGAGGCAGACACGCAAGTTTTCTTCGGTTCTGAGGTGTTCTTGGCTCTATTTCGCCTTTTACCTTCAACGAGTCACGCGAGAGGCGACTATAAAACTTGAAGAAGCATGCACTCAGGGAACTCGGTCGCTCACTGTCAAAAGTTCAACGCAAATAGGATTTCTAATGCACCACTATGTGGAGGCATAGTCGAGTTTGAAAATTATAGTGACATTTGATCGGAAAAATGAATATGATTAACAAAAGGTTAACTAAACATTAGGGAATGTAGACATAGACTTTAGATCGAAGTTGATGACTTGCTGAGCTACTGAGAATTGTCAACAGCAGGTTTTGGGTCATATAGTCGAAAGCAGTGATAAATTCAAATTGACTACGCTGAGGAGATCTATAGACATTGAAACTAAAGGTTAGACATTGCTTCAGTAATAGGTGGACGCGTTGTTTAATTCAATTGGTAGAAAGACTAGGTGATGATTATTGACGTGATTCGGTTCGTCATAACTTCAGTCTTCTCGAGCAGAACCTCAGAATATTTAGGACACTTGTGATCATTACTGATATTTCATTTGTTATTCTAGTTTAATTAGACACCTAGATATATACTGAAATATCAATGCCAGATATTGGGTCCAATCCTTCACTATATTAATTGCATTAGAGATTTAGTGATTCTACTGATAAATCAGTGCCTCTAATTATTTGGATTAGGTCCACGAGAGATATCCCTATGATTTATCAATGATCTATTACTGTGACGTTCATGATGAACTTAGCTCTACTCCCCAGTAGAGCTGGTGTTCCCACACGAAAACATACTTCATCAGCGTCCAATAGCGATCCTCCTACGATTAATCCATGACTAACTTCCTGAAAAACCTGGTGATATTAATGGATCCATCAAGGAAACTTTATCTCTAACTTAGTACACTGAATCATCCAGTTAGCTAGAATCCACATCCACTATTATCAAATATGTGACAGAGGACATATATTAACAGTGTTGACAACTATGAAGCAACAGTGCTGACTCAGACAATACCCAATCACACCCAAGAGTTACACCCAATTGATCCAACCGTCAATCACCTATACCTGGCAAGGATACCTAAAGCGACAGGTGGAAGAGCACCTATCACCTGTGATCTCGGCGTCTACTGGTGGTCTGGCAAACGTCTCAATTATTCAATTCTTTTGTTCTGACTAGCAAACGTCCACGATGACGCACCGAAGTGGAACGCACGGCGAAACTATGCGTCTATGTACCTATGAAAAGCTATGCCAGTCAGGGCGTATTTCAGTTTTTGGACCTACGCCCCAGATGATTTGCTTGACCGCGCCGCGTGTATTTTTAGAGGCCATCTAGATTACACATGCCTCCGAATGGAGGGGAATATATCCACCTTCTCTGTTCGTATTTCCCATCGCATCTCGCCTCCACGCTATTTTTCCTTCGCGACGGAACATTAGGAAATTAACCATCTTGCTACAACATGCAAAAATATCTTCAACTGGCGGAGGTATCTCTGCTGACTAATATGGATTAACTGACGATACAGAAAAATTAGTGACTATGTGATGACTCGTACAGAACAGTTTGCCTTTGAGCAGTAGACTGAGGTAGCAAGACTCTGTGACCTACTACTGCCTAACTAACAAGACTGAAGATTTAATTCTGAACTTTTTATGACACCTTAACGCTGGGTAGCTAGGTAAGCACTTGGCTAAACGATAGCTAAACGATAGAAAGTGTGACAATTAGGTGATTCTTACTTTGGCAGTGTCACTGGCATAGGAAGAACGATGGCGATCCATGAGTTCAAGAGGGTCACTCGTGACCATTTAATGGGTCATTATCGTCGAGACGATGCGCCGCGAGTATAAGGGAGTCCATCCCAATGGGAATTCGTGAAAATCGGTCAAAGTCAGGCGGAGACTCGTCGACTATGCTGCCTTCGCGTACAGCTTGGATGTCCACCTGTTTCCGACTAAAAACGGACCGGGGCCCGGGCAGCCTAAATATAGCGACCGCGAATCCGGGACTCTTACGTCACGAAGCATCGTTTGCAACGACCACCGAGCTTTCTTATTTTTCCTTTTTCCCCGAACTATTCGCCCCTGTACTACTGCTGTCGATTTAGCTCGCATCGATCAATAGCCGAATGTTCGACGAACGGTTAATAACTTTTGGTTCAGTATTGGAGGTTAATGTTATTTAGTATCTGAGCACGAGTACAAAATTGTTTGGGAGCTAACTGGTTAAGAATCTGTTGTTTCTTCGAGCTACGTTTTCTAACCTTAATTTTTCTATGATTTTCTTTGTCTTCTTTTGGATATACGGTCTCAACTTAAAAAATTAAAAGTGGACACTAGAACAGAATCATCAAAAGGAATAGAATTTTTTCTAAAACCTTGTAAAAAAGTACTATCAGATCCAAATAGTAGGTTCTATTGTATGCAGACGCCTATGCATCAGTTGTGCAAATCTTTAAAAAATATCTGCTCAGTGTTACCATATAAAGAACGTTTAAATGAGGAAACTGATCTCCAAGATATAAATACACGAGTTAATGAATCATCCTAAGACGAACTGAGTTGTCCACCTTCGATTTTTTATTTAAATTAATCGAAAAAAATTATCACAGAAGGTTGGTAACACTAGTTTACACTGTTTCGCGTCATTTTTTGAATCATAAACAGAAGAATGCCCATAAAAGGCATCGTATTGAAATACCAGAACCTAACCTTCTAAATTCAGAACAACCACTATCCTAACCTCTCTAAATCGTACAAAAAAAAATACAAACAAAAAACTTCTTAATTTTTAATACCCCTTTTTACAACTTTATGATCTCTTTAGTGATTCAACAAGTGTCAATACACTCGCGCAAGTTCATTTCGAATCCACGAAATTCCTCGTCGATTAATTAAATCACCAGGAACGTTCAGTGACCAAATTAACACTCAGAAATTAATTCGCACGGTCCGAAATAAACGCTTAATGGGCGGCGATTACTTTACATTACGTATTCCAAATTTACACGGATGACCTTCGATCGCTCTTGCTGGGAATGAAATAGGAATACGTGCGAAAGCGTTCA
The DNA here is from genome assembly GCF_051401765.1 of Calliopsis andreniformis. Classification (NCBI taxonomy): domain Eukaryota; kingdom Metazoa; phylum Arthropoda; class Insecta; order Hymenoptera; family Andrenidae; genus Calliopsis; species Calliopsis andreniformis. Next base: position 7,581,495 of record NC_135068.1, on the reverse strand, counting down.
GATGATCCAGGCCGAGTATGAAGTGCGCGCCTCGCTAATTTTAGCGGGCCGGCGTGTTGCGTCAACAAAAAGAAAAGCCGACGCTGCTGTTTGTGTCGCAGTCCTCGATTGGCTGGCCGGCGGAATGCCGCGGCCAATCGTGATGCGCGTAATACCCGCCTGGTATTCGAAAACGAACGCGTCAGCGATTTTTGAATGCCCGCTCCAAATTCAGTCTTTCTTCCCTATCCCATTCAATTCACTGTCTCATTGATGTCACTCCTCTCCCTCTCTCACTTTCTTTCTCTCTCCCTAGCTCTTTCTCTCTCCACCCCTCTCTTCGTTCTAGGAATTCTAAAATATTAAGCAATTTAGAAACTTTTGAGTAGAGATAATTTAAAATAGATTTTAAATAGAAACTGTTATAGAAGGGGAAGGAGTTAGTGTTTCAGAAAGAATTAATTGTGAGACAGAAATATTTTCTTCTGACAGTTTTGTAGATACACGATTGCAAAATGTTGTAACGTAAAGAATGATGAAGAAATCGACCGTGAAAAAAATACGCGCGACTATACTTAGAGAACGACGCGATGCCAACAAACGCCCTCGCGGCTTTTATCGTCGATAATTTTCTTATTTTTAGCGCCGTTGACAGTCTGCTAGCGTTACACGATCCTAAAATTGTCGAATTCGCGGCGCCATTGTACGCTCCGCGTAACATGAAGTAATCGGGGCAACGACGACAATCGAGAATTTTTGAGATTCAGATTCTACATATGTAGTTAATTTAATTTTGATTTTTAAAGGGAATAACATTTTTTTCTATGAGTCTATAAGGTATACAATCTTCTATTTCAAAGTATTTCTCTAGTTTCTTTCCATTTATCGAAGATTAGATTTTGAAATTAATTAGTGACAAAATTTCTCTCTTACTTTTTACATCTCACTGTTTAACAATTAAATTTGTTCAATGGAAAGTTTCAATAGGTCGTAGATCTTCCAATCCATTTTAAAGCAGATCTATTTACACAACCTGCAAACAAAGGAATGGCAGAACGAATTTCGCGTGATAATGGATTGCGGAAGTGGCGTAAGATTTGCGCGAATAAGGTTAAGGAAACACTTCTAGTAACAACAGGCTATTTGATCGCTAGTAATGCAATCGATGTGCTTTCGAATGTAGGGCAACGCTTCGAAACGCTTCGTAATTAAACTGTTAATCTTCTGCTTGATTTTGTTGCAAACATAACCTACCAAGTTACAAATACCTACGAATACTAAATACTGAAACATGTGGTATCATGACATACACTATTATTAACACAAAAGTAGTTTAGAATTAAATAGAGGTACTTAAAAATATCTGTACGTGGAATACAAAAGTTAGTTTACAAACTTTATAGTTCAAGGAGTTATGGGATCCTAGAGGGCAGCACCCAAAGCTAACAATAAGTTCCATAGGTTCTATAAAAAAATAACTCTATTATGTTCAAGTTCCTACTTTAAGATCTATGATATTAACTAATTATTTAATTTAGAATATAAGGGAGGGCAAACTTCGTAGAGAATTTAATTATAGAATTATTGTGGATCTTCCTTCTCTGGTAAGAATTTGGAGAACCGTGGCACAGTTGATCGAGACAAAAGATTGAGTAAATTATGGAAAAATGGATCGAAGACATTTAACAGAATTTGTATCCATTTGTTTCAGCGAACGAGTGTGGTTAGCAGTTCAGTAGAGCGGCAAAATGGACGCGCGCTTTAGAAGCAATCTCGACATGATTGGGCGCAATGAGCCCATCACAAGGAAAGCCAAATTCTGGCAGAGTTATGTTCGAGCCTTAAAAGGTAATCCTTTACATTCTTTAATTAACTGTTTCAGACAAAATATTAGAATATTAGAAGTAGCTATGAGGAACTAGACAATTCAACAAATAAAAAATGATGAATATTTTAAAAATACCATTTCCTTCTAATTAGGTTGCAGCAATTTCTTTCAGTCAAAATATGTGATAGTAAAGTGATTCTTTAATGACAACAGGCACTGATGACATCAGAGCACCCGAACACACGCACAGACCCCGTGGCATTTTCCCTGAGCTGCATTCCCTGAGCTCCACCTCGTGGCCATTCGGAAAATCGATCTTTGAAAACCCCCTTCATGCGGCTGATCGCATCAACGTTCCTGGTTACAGGTATGTAAATTCGACGAATTGTATCCCAAAAGACCACTTCAAAATTTCACCTAATACTAAGTTCAATTTCTGGAATGAGAGATTTGACTACTTTTTCCATGCGAGGACAACAGTAAGCGTGGCCGTAAAATAATGGTCACTTTAGATACTAAATTTCAGAAAACAGGATTTTTCGATAGTCTAGAGAACTTGAATAAAAGACAAATTCTGGTTGAAATTTCAACTTAGAAAATTAATTTTCTTTTTGAACTATCGTATAGAACCTAGCAGAGTAGCAAATAATCAAAAACAGTCGAAACATTAATCCCAAAATTCATGAGTTCATATCCAAGAGTTCATATCTCTAGCCTAACACTAGGGTCCTCGATTTCGTTTTGCCAGGTTTAATTAACAAAATTTGTTTTTCGTGAAGGTACCTGCCTGTCCACCGTGAGATCTACGGTTATACCCCAAGGCAGATCTACCCGCACCAATACAAACCTGTAGAACGCTTCACCCCCGGTACGTACTAAAGAGCTCTGAGCAAAAGTCCAAAGCGAGTGAAAGAGAGAGCGAAAGAGAGAGAAAAAGAAAGGAACGACGTCTATAAAATAAAGAATCGAAAGCGCGAAACGAAACGAAAAAACTAATAAGTTTGATCGCTTAAATGTCGAACGAGAGAGATTCTTAACGCTACAAAAAAAAAGGCTACGAAAAAGCGAGAACGAAAGAAAAAGAAAAAGAGCAATAAGCCAAACACAGAGGAATGCACGAAAAGGCATGGTAGAATGTTGAACGTGATCACCGATCGTCACTCTGTACCCGGTTCTAATCCAGACGATCGAAATAACACCACCGCTCGTTCTCGGGGTTCTTATCTCCCTAGTCGATTAAGTTCTTGTTAATATATACATGTAACCAGGTGCTTTTGGCTTCTGGACAAGTTCTGAGCGGAAAACGAATATTAGAAAGGCAAAAGACAGTGACCATCGGAGGCACGAGTATTCTGAAGTGCTATGCTGAACTCTACGAGTGTTGGCCCAATCCCCACCACTGCGTTTCGCGCATGCGTCGACACTGGTCACGTGAGCCAAGCTGCGCAGTGGTGGCTGCGCCTCAACGCTCTGGCGGGCCAAAGCTCGTGAACTCGAGTATAGCATCCCTCCGAGGCCTTTCGCAGAAGCCAGAAACGCCACTCGGAGGATCCGTTTCGTACCCTAAGCCCTCCACCTTTGCCTGCACTCGATCGTTACTAAACAGAGAGAAAGAGAATGCAAAAACTGGGATGCTCCCTTGAAAACCTTCTATGTATCCCCTCCGACGATGTGAATGCGTATGCACTCGTACGTGTCGAATATCAGGCCGTGTTAGTTAACATCGAGGTCATATTTATTGATAATATCCGTGTCTACCTTCATTACCATACCATATGCAAACCATACGTGTTACACTAATTATTACTCCGCACACTTTGTATCTAAGTTGTTATTATACTTATGTCGCTATATGATGAACATTGCATCTACATACGTATAAATATAATATATATATAATATGTTTAAATATGCCTAAAGACTTGTCTGCTTCGCGACTTAATTCCACGAACGGACGATCCATCTCTGAAAATGCTTTTAAAAGATTTTCCCACGAAAGACTGATACGAATCCGACGGAAACTCATCGGTACCTCTGTTTGGGAGCAACATCCACTGATGAACGACGCTCCACTTAACTAGTGTCTCATTAATCGCTCTCATTTAGTCTGCGCTAAAAGCGAGCGATGTCTCAGTCGACTAATTAATTTAGTGATTAACTTGTAACAGGTGGCCAGAGCTGGACGTTAGTTGAGAAGTGTAACTCGGTTGATGTTTCAATAAAAAACATTCACGAGTAACATAAATGTAGGAAACATTTCATCGATCATAATTTTACTAGTCGTAACTATATGTGGTAGCTCGAAATTAATTTCTATCAAATGATTCGCTTTTTAGTGTCGGTAATTAAAATTTCATTTTATACAGTGGAGATCTATAGTAAAGCTATAGTTTGACAAAATTTTAAGTTGTGGTTTTGTTCTATTAGCTGGGTGAGCTGAAATACTCCAAAACGTCTTCAGTCGTGTCGCTTCGGAGTTCCAATCGTGTCAGCTCCGGAGCTTCATGAATTCCAATCAAAATATTTAATAGAAATAATGGATTAACCTTCAGATTCGTGAGATATTCTTTCTAATACCGACACTAGATTGTGAGTTACCTTGTACAGTACTCAATAGTAACCGCGCTGCAGCACAGCATAACTGAATGGCGTGACTCTTCAAACGTAAATAATAATTCTAAACCGTAACATAATTTCGATTAGAACAGTAATACTACATGATGCGAAAAGCACTAGATAATCAAATAATACCGATAAACATGAAAAATAGATATAAAATTAAATTTCTGAAACTCTGATTGGTAGTGAGTACTTAAATAAACTAAATCATGGCAAGTATAGTGAACTTAGCGTAGAAAGCGAGCACCTCGCGACAGATTAACCTCAGTAACCAAGTGAAGCATCGGTGGATGTGCGACGAAAGTCGTCATGATCGAATGGGAATGGAGCATTTGACGACAGACGAAACCAGGCACCATGGGTCTCCTCATCGCTCATCGACATCATCGTTCATCAATGACGGCTCACAAATCCACTCCCATACGTCTCGTGTCCTGAGCTGTTGTCATCATCGTTCGTAAAGAAAGAGCAAGTGAATCATTTCTCGTTGTCTTCGTCGTCTTGCCCAATGACCACCACACGAAACTGTTAAGTCGATCCTGAGGGACTCACGGATCACGCATGCAGCTCTGATTCTAATTTCTCTTACAGGCACTGACAAGTGGTATTTACTCAAAAACGTCGTCGATATGAGCGGCCTTAGGCGACTGCAAATTACACGAAAATGGCAAACTAAAGAACAAAACGTGATCACCAGCCGTGTACGGCTAGGCCATTGCATAAGAAGGAAGGACTAATTCTGGACACCTCCCCTAACCGTCAACTAATCGTCTACTGGATCTAGCGATCAACGTCTTGAGTTTGGAGCATTCCAAATTGGGTCTCTGCAAGGTTTAGAAATAGCCTAATGGTGAAGGGAGTTTAATTCCGATCACAAGGTGTAATTGAGGATCAAAATTTCGCTCTATGCGTTTACTGATAGACAGGACCCTTGCGGTGAATTGAATGTTTCAGACTGAATGGATCTAATAGAGTGTTAAATGTTTACGCAGCTGCAGTTGCCAGAGCTCAAGACGTCGATTGATGGCTTTAGGAATTAACTTCTAACTACAGGTTACGCTAGCTGTTGCACAATCACTTTGTTACTTGGATGAGTGTACACTGCTCGGAGCTGGGATTAGAGGATTACGTAGTTAACCAATTTATACCTCATTTATAATAAGACTAAGGAACTATTGCGTTCATTCTTGCTTTTTTATTGGGTTCACTGGCTATCACTTAACCGGGGATTTAGAAATCATGAGTGGACTCTCCTATTTGCTAACAGCACCTGGCGGTATCTACATGGTCACCATGCCCAGCACAGTTTAACTTCAGTAGTCCAATATTTCAATGATCAAATAATTTTAATACTACTGTTTAAAAAAGAATTTAAACACATATTTCTTGTGACTTGATCTCTAATTCAAAGTCAAAGAGTCTTAAATCATTTTTATAAATATCAGTATATGGTGAAATTGATGTATAAACTTCTAGCTAAAATATCCCTAGGATCTAGTAACTTTCTGCTGCTATAGCTCTTCAGTAAGCTATGGTTGCTTTTCGGAATTTATAAGAAGAAAACAGAAAACTCCTAACTCTTCTGAGCAGTGTGAAAGTTTTATCACCCAAAAACCAATTTGAAGATTAAATTTCAAGAATTCAACAAATACCAACAAACTTAGACCCAGATTCAAGCATATAGCAATTGGCCTGCATCATTCGCTGCACCCTAATCAATCACCCTTAACGAACTAACTATTTTACTGACCAATCCCTCAGTCACTGACAAATGAAAAAAAAAACGACTACACGCAGTGCTTGCATCCGTTTTTATCTCCATCGATGTGTTCGGACGATCGTCGAGAAAATTTCGCGACCGTGGTCCAAGGAAACCACGGAAGAAGGGATAACCTCCGATTGAAGCCATCTAGAAACAGTGGCCAAGAATAACAACGAACAAACAAAGGATGGCAACGATCTGATTGTTCACAAGCACGAGACAACTGCTGTATATTGTATACACTGACTTGTAATAAAATTAAAGATGCCTCAAGAAACGAACACCTTTTTGCTGATGATTTTTGACAATGGATTTTGTCTATTTTTTCTGGAACCAGTGTTTTCTTGCGATTTTTCGCTACTTTTTTGCGAGCTATTTTTGCGACGCGACAGATTTTCGTCACGTTTCGTGAACTCTCTTTTTCTGAATTTCGTGGGAAGATGAAGCGTTTGGATTTTTTTCCATCACGAGGAACTATTTTGAGAATTAACTCTTGCAGCCGAGGTGGAGGTCGCAGTTTAATTCGAAGCTAACAGGCACCTCAAAATTGGATCGAAAGGCGATTTTGAATGCCTGGCGGGAAATGAGAGTTAATCGCAGAAGGAGAAACAGAAGATGGAAAGAGATGTAGTGGATGAATTGAGAAGAGAAAACTTCCTGAAAGGGAAGAGAATAGACACAAAACGGAAGTCAATGTGGCTGCCAAACTTGAAAAAGCTGGAAATTTTCTCTCGACGCTTTCGCGTTCTAATTTCTGCCATCGTTTTTTCTCCCTTCAACGTCGTTCCTTGTTTCTCTATCCTTCTAAAAGAAACGAATTTCTTTAAAATAATTTTACGACGATTTTGAAACAACATTTTTTAGGGACGACGTAGGGAAATCGATATCCACTCTAATACACGCTCTAATTGGCAATGCGCAAGCGAGCATCGAGTATTCTTTGTACTAACAAGCAGACAATTAATTAATACAGTGCAATTAATTACCAGATCCAGAAATTTCTATCTTTTTCAGGAGATGGCATGTAATTTTTCTTTGAACCCCACCCCATGCCAACCCCAGCTTTAGTAATCCACCAACCCCTAGTGTTATTTCTTTCCTCTTGCCAAACCTCTACATACTAATCGACCGTGAAATTTATCAAAAAATATTCATGAAAGTATATGAAAATATTTATATTGAAATTGTAGAATAGTAGATAAAAGTTGTAAGATGGATGGACATTTAGACGACGACGACGACTATGGGACAGAGTCAATTGGACAGCTGGGATCACTTAAACGGGGTACCCCCACTACTATCTATCCAGGCTCCGCCCACTGCGTTTGGGGAGGAGCTAAAGGCGCGCATGCGCTTTGTTCTTTCAATAAACAGATTTACGTGAAATTAAAGTGAAAGTGTCGTAGGAATTGACTCTGTCCCTCTATAGTTTCATTAATTCGAGCTCTTAGTGATTAACAGAAATAATTCTCGCGTGAAGAACATTTTACGAGCAATTCGTAAGTGATCGACGGTAGTGACTAAACAGTGTCTCAGTATCTAATAATGCAGTCGAGATTTTTTGGAAATTTCAAAGCGAAACGCAGCTTTTTTCGTCACCTCTCCGTGGAGGGGGGGTAGGACGATTTTTTGAAGCGGTTTTTTGTCCCACCAGGTTAGTATGCTTTTTCTCCACGTGGCGTCGTGTTATTTTTTGTGAAATCATCGACGTTTTCTTTTTGTTGTTATTCAGCGAAGGGTAGAATCGTGGACGCTTTAAAGCTTTCGAAAGCTAGTTTTAGATAAAAGGAAACACGCACGGCTTACGAAGGACACGAAACAGGGACAAAACCCTTCCACCATAACACTTTGCGTTCCCATTAATTAATTACACCTTTCTTAAGATTAAAATGCGACAGGCTGATTTATTCATATATCGTTCTCTTCTGAAGCTTTCATATGTTGCATGAAACTACAGGGTGATCCAAAAAAGCGAACAAAAGAAACACAAAAATCATAAGAGTTGGAGGAAAATGTGCAATTAACGAGATCTGAGTATGAACTCTGAAATTAACCATTTAGTCATTCATCCTCCACTATATCATCATACTACCCCCATCACTTCAATTTTCACCCCTTTACACCACCCATTGTATTTAAATACTTAATATAAAATTCAATTCATTTTCATTTTTTCAGCCGTTTCTTTCTTTTGTATCACCCTGTATATACTCAATAAAAGGATGCATCTCAACTAACACAAAATACATCTTTTCTCGTAAGATAGATGCTTGAAGCTAAAACACTAAACAAGAGAAAATGGAGCACAAACGAATACCTGATTCGGCACATTCTGGCCAGAAATCGCGTTAGAGTCAAACCGATAGTACGCACGGTCTTTTTTTTATATTAGGTGTCGTGATCATTCGTAGATCGTAGATCATGGTACATAGAGTACGATCCGTTCAAAGACGAAATGGACGAGAAGGAGCTCGAACTTTTCCATAGCTTAGTAAAACGTTATGTGGATTTGTTAAGTTTACTTGTAGCACGTTCTCGACCCAAAAAAGGATGCAGTTTCATTTCTAATAACTTATAAAATTTAACTAAATTATTTCATTAATTTAGGAAGCTTCTACAAAATGTTGAATAATATTATTCTAAGCAAAATAAATTTTAGATGAAATTGTGTTCTGTGTACACGAGGGTCCAGTAGTTTTAAGTCGCCCTATACATATTGTTAGGAATTCTATATCTCCTTTTTTCAGTCGAAGACGTCTATAATCTAGAAACGAAAGGTTGAGTCGAATAGAGTGTATATTCGACACCATTTTTCGTTATTTCATACTGAGATTACAGAAGTGTTACCTAGATAGAAAATGCAATATAATTTTACTACAGTCTTGGCTTCTCACATGAAAATTAAATTATGAAATTTAACGAATTGTTTTTGTAATCTCACTGTGTTTGTTAAAAAATCAAATGTCGAGAGATCTAAACCTTGTCAACAATCACACAAAAAAATAAATCAGTATTTTCTGTAAACTTCACTCTTGAGAATCTAAAATCTAAAATCATATAATAGTTGAAACAACTTATTGATTTCTCGACATTTAATAAGTCTTTTTAGAGCATTCTCGAGAAAGTCAACCTTTGATGAACTCGTTGAAGTAACTAATTTTACAAGAATAAAAAAAATTTTTTAGTTGAATATATAAGAAAAAAGAAAAATCTGTAAATTTACTTTAAAATTTGTTTAGACAATTTTCTAATCTTCTGTACTTTAAACATGCATCTGCATGTAAAGTTTGTCTACTCCTGTTTCTAAAATTGTATTGCACAAAACATAGAAGCTTCTAGATTGTTAAAACAGCTGACAGCTGACAGTTGTCAGAGAGCCATGAAATCATTAGAGAACATTGTCTAGATCTCTAGGTCAAAAGGTCCTTTAATTATTTTGAGCAACACACGTTCAACGAGTTCCCGGGTTAGCTAGACAAGAATGCTTGTTTCATTGCCACGAATTTTTGTTTCATTGCCATAAATATCACAATACAGCGAAACCGTTCGACCCTGAGCAAGCTTGGGCCGATCATCTGAACCGTTTGGCAGACATCGACAAGATGTATCCTAGCAAAACGCCTTTGCTGTCTCGGCATATAAGCCCTCCGCTCAGTACGAAACGATTGTTCGACATCCACGGTGAGTACTCACTGTCGCTCGTGTCTGACTTGTTAAACAATTGCATCATGATAGCTAGGAAGGCTTCAGGGATCTCTAACTTTTTGCACTAATAACAACTTAAGGGATTATTTAATTTAATATAGTTTAATAAAAGTGTAGTGACCAGAATTTTCAGTGGTGACCACAATAAGTGAAAGATGTTGTAGTGAATTAAACTTTAACTAATTTAAGGTGCTTTCGTGGGGTAGTTTTGGACAATTATGTGTGAATTATCACCGTGAATGTGATTGTGTAGAGCCTTAAAAAATATAAGATGATCTGAATTTTAGTGGGACCAGTCTTAAGAGTATGTGCCTTGAATTAATAAAACATAAAATATTACATTTTATGTAGAATTCTATATTGAAAATTAATTTTTGAAATTGAACTATATGGAGAGATATTAATGGAAAGCATATGTATTTTACATTTTGCAAAATGCAGTTTCTTATTTTTTTAAGTATATTTCATTTTTATAATTCTTCAAAGTATTTCTACTGCTTTAAGTAGTACGGTCAAGCATTGGTTAGACGCGTGCCCTAGTAGCTTAAGTAGTATGTACAAGCAATAGTAAGACATCTGTCCTAGTAGCTTAAGTAGTATGCTCAATCATTAGTCAAACATATGTCCTAGTAAATTAAGTAGTATGGCCAAGCTTTGGTTCGAAATTTTCCTAGTAGTTAAGTAGTATTGGTCAAGCATTAGTCAGACGCTCACTCTTCACCAAATATCTCAATATTTTATCTCTCTTCTATTTCAATTTATTTAAAATCCTCTCGCTCACAATACCACAACGTTTAAAAAAATTTTAATCAAGAACTGAAAAAAGCCTCAGACTTTTAAAAATTTTGCCAACTATTTTAAACCTTACTGATACTTCACTGGCACTTCATTGACCACTAAGATTCAGATATCTCGAATAAAGTGAAACAGTCGCAAGTTCTTGCTTTGGTTTCAGGCAATCTGGTAACTGACGATTTCTTACCATCCATCCACTCGTTGCTTCGCAAGAAGCCGCTGTTCGATCTCCTTGAGCCATCACCAATGGCACCGGTCAGTGCATTCACCAGGGACCCGTGGTGGTACCCAAGCTACGCTCCCTATATCCCAAGCTATGCTCAGAGGAGTACTCCCTTCTATTTGAGGGACAGCTACCTTAGCCCCATAAAACGTAGCTATCTATGGAGCCGACATCCAATCAGGCCTTTCGGTACGTAGCCTTTTGCTTATTCCTGTTAATGTTTTTGCAGGATAATCTTCATCTGGAAAAATAATACACACCTAAAATAGAGAGACTTCAGAAGTCAGAGAGACCACTTATTTTTACAGTGCCATGAATAATTATAATTAGAGGTCTCGCAAAATTTCATTGCTTTAGGTATAGTAAACAGTATTTAAATTATTTGTGGACCAAGCTATAATATTTTAGAGATTTCAAATCTGTTTATATGTAGGTATTTGTTTTTGAAGTACCAAGTTAGGAATCTGAAAATGAATTTATTTTCAAGTTACCCCACTTTTCCAGATGAAGAGGCACATTCTGATTTAGCTTGGCAAGGAGGGTAATACGTTATTGATTTTATCTTTGAGAGCTTTTTTAAGACACGGAAGAGACACGGAAATACACAGATCAATTTAGTGCAATACATTGCTCAATAGATTGTTTAATTATATAGGTGCAGTAGTATTGTAAGTTTGTCATGCGTTGCGAAATCGAAGTTATGGATACAAATATACAGGGCCTGCAGTGGCTTCCGAGTGTCATTTTAGGATATATTTTAAATAATTAAACTCGTAAATAACATTTCTTTAGATCCTATCCTTTTTTAAATTTCACTTATTCTTTATCTTCTAAATTATTTTCCTTCAAAATAGTCTCAAAATGGCGGCTCTGGAAACTTCTGCACGCCTTCATAGTGTACTTATTTTTCATCAAAATACAAATTTAAACAACATTGTCAATATTCGCAACATTACTATCTAGTCATATACTTTATAATTATTTTGAGATCCTCTTACATGGACATTCGATTTTTTTGATTACATAACCAATTTAGATTTGAAAAATTAATATTTGGCATTATTCGGGTATTTGTTTACCACCTGGCTCGCGCACAGATATTGTTCTTTCTTTAAACTATAAAACTGATAGCAAACCTTGCCAAACTAAATGCATTTCACTATCGAGCCAAGTGTTTCTTATTTTTAGCACTTTTAGCTAATCAATTAAGCATTTTGTATTCAAACATTAAAAGCACATTATTTTTGTCTTCAGAATTATATAACATTTATCATTGCAAATATGAAACGAGGATCAAAAAATAATTTATAAGTATTAATACAGTAAAGTTTGCAAACTTCGACAACAGTGTTGCTAGAATCGCAATATTATGCCCTTCAGAGGCTTCCATCAAGAAGCCATCTATGTATTTGCTAGATTGTTCCCTTGACAACATATTTATCGTACACGTCGATAAACCAGTACTTGTTATCGATATTGCAATCAATTGATAAACTCTACTCGGTCGGTAATGCAGAGCCAACAAAAAAGAACTAGATGAAACTAACAGGCCCAAAAAGACTAAGTAAATTCAAGCCACAGCTGCTAGATAATCATTACTCAGATGAAATAAAAGATCCATCGAGTGGGTACACAAATAATATGGAACACGTATCTTACATTTCAGGAGCGTTATACTACTATTATTCGCAGCCAGTTCCAGTATTTCACTTTACCCGCCCGTGGTACAATAAACGTACCACACATTAAGAAACAAAGTGAGCGATAAAATTGAAATAGTGGTCAAGTGTTTTTTTGTCCCCCCTCACCCTTGAACGTTAATACAGTGTCAAATAATCGAATCACAGACGATGACGTCATCGCTGTACATACTGGCTACGACGAGATGTATATTCACGATTAACACGCAGCTAAACGTAACAAGCATTAATATAAAAAAGAAAAGATCTCATTTCGAGGAAACGGCCCATATCTACGTGAGTCGTTAAGATTGGCCGAGAACGAAAATTCAAAAGAATACGTTGTCCCTAACCGTGTCATCAATATCATCAAACCACTTATCTTTGTTCATGACACGAAACCAACCATCAAATTAAACAAGAGAAAGAAATGTGTCCAAACAGCGCCACACTGCTGTCTTTGTACGTGACTTACGCGCCTGAATTTGAACGCCCCCACCCTCTAATAGGTCTTCGATCGTGCTCCTCTATATGTATATGTTACTCAACTAATATATGTATATACGCGTGTACATGTACCAACGAGATCGAGCTGTCCCCTGCAAATAGGAACTTTTGCCTTTAACGAGTCATAATCAATTTATCCAAATAGAAACGCTGCTAGATCGATAGTTTGTGTTTGCAGGCGACGTTGGACTAGATGCACACAAGCAGTGGCGACTTTGGTTGCAATCATTTTTCCAGAGGAGGAATCACATGCTTCTCCCCTGGGCAATTTGAGAACTGCTGGTGTGCGTCTGACCTTAGAATTTTAACACGCAACCTTCAGGTGTGCACTAGCGAGTGGAATTATACTACAGGTCGACTTTTATATTAAGAAAGTCCCAGGTTAATTTTTGGTCGCTTGTGCACACCTAGTTTTACAATTAGATCAGTGTTTCTCAAAACTCTTTAGGTTATCACCCGCCTGGGTTCTTTTGAATTATCCCCAGCGCCCTCTACTGTGCAACGTATCTGAATCGTTTGAAAATTGAGCAGTTTACCTGCACATGTTTTAGAGTTTTGATGTTGATGAATAAAAACTGTAGTTTCATTTTCAAGTAAATATTTAAAATCCCCAGAATGTAGAAAACAATTTATGTTCAATTTATTCTGAAATTAGTTTTTGAGGAACACTGCTTTAGATGTTACTGGATATACTATGTTAATGTACCTGGTTAAGAGTCTCCATTCCTCTGTACTTGAAAAGTATTCTAATCCTTGCACTCACTCGTGTCCCAATATCACGCTTTGAGAGTTCTACGAACCCGTGTTTCGTCTTCGGTGTCTACCCTTCGATTAGACAAACGTAAACTTGGTTAGCGCGCAAGGACCCTCGCAAGAGGGTCATTGTTTTCCGGTTCGTACGTGACCTGAGAACTCTCGAAGCCGCGTAATTTAATTTCTCTTTATTGACCACGAATTGTTTTTTGCAGCTTGCGCCTACTGATGACTGTGTCGCCTCGCATGGAACGCGTGACACAACTAAAAACGGCGAAAAAAGAAAAATAAAGCCACGAAAAAAGAATGAAAAAAAATATTATAAAAGAGTATTCGCAACATATCCCGAAGAACAATTCGACACCTATTGCCTGACTATCTGTCTTACTTTTCTCACAGTGCGTATCGTCGTCCACGGAGTTTTATTTATTGACAGTCCCCGTCATCAAGACTTGTTGTACTCTTCATACGTGCTGTCTACAATTGAAAATAAACACTGCCCAAATTTTACTAGAAGATGTTCTTTTTTTACGCGGGAACCCCCGATATGCAATTCACATACCTTTTTCTTTTTTTTAATTTTAAGATAGATGTCCCAGTAGTTGACCATGTCCCGATACTTAAACTCTAACGTTAATTTTATTCAATTTTAGGCTTAAATTTCAGTGTGTTAGGTATACCTAGTTGAAAATAAAAATTAATGTCATGAAATATCCTCGATTTCTGAGAATTCATAAAGTAAGGTAAATAACCCAATACCTGGAGGCTTAAGTATCACGTGATTCAGTAAGTAGACAACCTAAACTAAAAGACAACCTATTTTCTGTTTTGTATTATTTTTTATTATTTACATTAGAATTGAAACTTAAAATTAAATGAAATTCGGGATAGTATCCAGGTACTGCAACATAGAGGTTATTTACTCACTGGAACATTTGACATCTTAAGCATTTAGGTATTGGGACATCTACCTCACAGTAAATTAAAAAAATATTTGCACAGCCAGTAATAATTACACATACAAAAATAATATATTAGTAGAGATTGTTCTACAAATGAAAATGCTGCATAATAATGCAATAATAAAACACCTATGAAGGGATTTCTTCAGCTTTTCTCATAACATATTTTCTTATACAGAGTTACTACATGAAAACTGTGTGCAAATATTTTTTTAATACACAAATTAATTATCCTTCTTGCATTATCACCTTATTGCACAGTACTGAGCCTTTCAGATGGGTACATCTTTTTTAAATGCAAAATTCTGTTAAATAAAACAGTCTCTAATATATTATTTCCCTATATAATAATGTTATACAGAAACTGGGTGTACAAATATTTGTTTCACTCACTATATATTAAATAAAGATCAACGCTCGCGAAAATACAGGTTTGTACAACAATATGCATGTTTATTATCTGAAAGTTTTACATCTTTAGGATGTCGCAACTGCCATGGCGTGCACCGCCGAGATTCGATCGGTGTGACGATAGACTTCGTCAAGGTCTCAGTATATTCTTTTCCTCTTAACAGAGCACCGTCGAATCACGACCGATCAGCCTCTTACAAATATATCTGTGTGTATAATTTACGAGTCTCAGACAGAAATGCATACTGAGGGATCACAACCGCTTTCTTTACAATTAAACTGATATCTCTGGAGGAAGAGGGAGGGGGAGTGGAAGGATGAAGAGTAGAGGGAAGATGCTTTAGGACTTTAAACGCGACATTTCCCTTGCAAACTTTTCTAATCCGCTAGAAAGTAAATATATTTGAAATAAATATTTAACGTTGTCAAATGGCTTCTATTAACAGTTTCTAATAATCATTATATAATAAATCCATAGAAGACTCACGATAGAAGACTCGCGAATAGAAAAAACGTTTACAATGGTTCGTCCTCGTCGCTTAAATAACACTTTTAACAAACATAAATTACAGGTATTTATAAACAAACTCGCTTCATCGCCTAACGATGCATCGAAATCGCTTATTTCACTTTCAGATAATATGTGAATGTTGATGCTCTCGCTCTCTCTTTCTCTCTCTCTCTCTGTCTCTCGCTCGCTCTCGCTCTCTCTCTCTCTCTCTCTCTCTCGCTCTCTCTCGTCTTTAGGACTAACAGGAGACATCAATCAGGCGGTACTCTCTGTGCACATTGGTGATGTCCCTTGTCAGTGTATTCTTGCATTATTAATGCGATCTAATTATATATTTATTTATCTTGTAATAGTGTAGTATTTCTTATACGCTCTCGATAAATCCTCTTAATTACTTAGTTTCTATACACGTCGGTGGTCGAATCACCTCTGATACTTTCTATGCACATTATTTTTCAGTTTTACAAACTACTTTTATATTGCACAACTCAGCAGAAAGAATAAGCAGTACTTAAGGCTGGGAATGTTTGCTTTCCCCTAAAAATGGCTTTAACTCCTTAACGCCTGTTTTCCGTAACATTATCACGTTCGCTACCCTTTTGAAACGACATACTCAGAAAGCCAACCGCGCGACTCACGTTAATTGAACATCACGTGATCGGCTGCTTGCAATTTGAGACTGAATTTGAAGCGGACATGAGCGTTAAGAGAATTAAAAAACAAATGCTTTGAGATAAGAGCGAAAACTAAAATACTATTCCAAGCACGTGTTAACGAGTAACTAAATGCTGTGTAAGATGCTTTGATTCACATAGGAATCCTAGAATTAAGCTCTATTAAGAGAAGCAAACGGACAAAACATCTGAAAGTGAAATAGTAAGTCCTCAGAAATGACAATCATCCGAGTTGTCTGCCTAATAAAAAGAGTAGGTTCTTTTAACAATTTTATCCCGTATATTTAGTATAATGTATATATATATTCTACTTGTCAGTTTAATATATACATACACATTCCATAATTCGCAAGAGTGAACTCGCTGACTGAGATTCTTCTTCCCCTTAATAAGTATATCTCATATCTTAGATAATTCTTTCTTTTCTTTAATCCCCTTGTTGGAGTAAAGGCATAATAATCTGCATAGTGGAGACATTGTCTTAAAAATACTGGTTCTCTGTTTCTCTCCGATTTTTCATTTATTTTTTGGAGAATAAACAATCTAACAATTCTATGATGTACCTTGGAACGTGCTGTTAATATCTTCAAATACTGGAAACGAAAATAGTTCAATCTGTGCAAGATACGACGTAACAAAAAGAAAGAAGAACCAAAATAATGGAACGAGAAACAACAGAATATCTATGTACACAACGCAGAGCACTTCGTTAAACGATAATTAAATTAACTGCAAAGCGATATTAATAACATTACAAATAGTATTAGAAATAATCCAGTGAATCTAATAATTACACTGAATGTTTAACATGGAAGCAATAAATAGTTAAATGAGAGAATGTTTTAAACGCTAATGGCTTACGGGACCGCTTGCATCTGGAAGGTACACGTGAATAATATCCAGAAAAATGCAGAAGCGATCCTCGCTCGAATTAATGAAAGGTGTCGCTGATAATTATTATATTACTTATCTTATTAAGATGTAATCAAGGAAGAGGTAATCTTACACACTTCTCTTGACGTCTTCATGCTGAAACATGAAAAGTAATACTCATGAAAAGTATTGGCAAAGATCGAGAATCGGTTTTTAAATCGTTCCGTAACAAGCACACTCGGACAGGTTCTACGAATACACGATTACTTCTTTTTTAATCACTAATCAGTCAACATAATTATATACTTAAAATATCTACATTTAAATCATAGAAGGAAGTGAAAACTGCGTTTTAGTCTTCAACGATCACAAATAATTCCTGACGATCAAACATCGCTATGTATATGTATCTCGACCGTTATTGATATTCGTTTCCCGATGTAACTGCTGGTAGTGGTAGAGCGTATCTTACAATGTTATGCTCTTAATATTATTTAATAGAAATTTTGCTGCCTATTAGCTTAAGTTTCCTTAATGTTAAGTTTAATGTTAAGTTTACTTCAATTAAATTGATGATAATTTCTTGACACAAGAACACTCACTAAAGGTGTCGGTGTCAAAAAGTTAGTTTGAGGCTGTCATTTTTTTTTGGGTGGATTCCTTTGTGGTGTAGATGGTCTCGCGCCTTGACCTGTATTCATCCCTACGTACTGGTACTTAGCTTTCTTCTCCGAGGGCTTCAAGATCTGGGTAATAAATACGAATTAAGAACAAGCAAGCCTAATTATGGCCAAATAACACATCACTGTAAAATTCTACCTGGAAACTACACATCAGAGTTTCATCAACGCTCATCATTCCTCCTGCGTTATCGAATTCTCCGCAATAATTTGGCGCAGAGAATAGGGTGACCAATTGACGCTTTGCGAAGAATTCGTAGCCGTCTTCGACGACCTGGTGTGCTCTACATATTAAATCCATATCGTGCCGATTTAAGAATTTAGACACCACGTCCGGACCGAATGTGAAGGAAACACCTCTGTCGTTCTCGCCCCATCCCTACAATGCAAACAAGTTTCGTATTGCGGTTTTTTAATACATATTTTTTTTAAATATTAAATGGTGTATTATTGTACCTGAACCTCCTTGTCTGGATCAGACCACAATAAATCACAGAGGAGACCAGTATCAGGTACATCGGTCGGACGCATGATTCTTCTGATTTGTTCCATGTTCTGTGATGCATAAACATAACGCTTATGTTTAAAAAATATTCTTTTCTAATAAACTATGATGAACTGAAGAATTTCTTCTTGATTATTTTCGTATGTGTAATTTTAAAACTTCCTTTATGCACAGCGCGATAAGAAATCGATAGACTACTCCACGAGGGAGTGAATCTTTTGACATTTTAAGGTAAAACGTAGATCGAACTTTTAATCTCTTCCTCTTTGCTTAGAATATAAATAAAAAATCAATACCGCTGCTTTTTAAGTTTCCTTCGAACAGACTTCACCACTTAAAAAATTCAAGGAAAATGTAAGTTAGATTAGGTTTCAAGGTGATTCGCCGAAGTTCAGTGAACTTACATTTTGAAATCAAGATAAAAATACCAGAATGAAAATGTACATGCTCGAGGTTCGTTTCAAAGGGTTAGAAAATAAAGGCTCGTTAGAAACTTGTCAACCGTAACTTCAACTTGTGACACTGTGCTCTTTAAGGTCGTATCGATCATAAAGGCGATACTTTCGCACGCAACGCTATGGAGTTACTTCCTCTTTCAAAAAATGTATTCTTCATTAAATGTTAAGTGTAAATAATTTTAAAGTTAAAGAATCCCAATAAATGTACAAAAAATGCAATAGAAAAAGATTGAAAAGTTAGTGTAGATTACCATTTAAGTAATACCTCGTTAATTGTTCACGATCGGACCAATTCAGTGATCAATTAACGACAGCTCAAGTCAAACTAACCTTTAGTTGCATCTGCAACTATATGTACACATGCACATGTCTTTATTCTGGAGCACTCTCGTTAATTGATCGCCATATCAGTCCATTCGAGAACAGTTAATAAGGGAATACCCTAAATACAAGCATGCTTATTGAATTTTCAAGCTTTACTTTCACGAAAACAGAGTTCTACGGAAGTAAATTTCATTTTCCACTTATTTTCACATTAAGGTAAATGGCCCAATTAATTAACCATGTCTCGATACCTGAACACTAACGTCAGTTCTATTCAATTTTGGCCTCAAATTCTAAAATATTAAATTATAAAAACTAGTGTCATAAAATCATAAAAATTCTCAATTACTGAGACCTCATAATTTAACCCTCCGCCTACAACATGGACTATATTTATGACCCAGACTATGTTTGTTCTTTAATATTCTCCTGCCTTATTTAAAAAAAATTAACATAACATATAGCAACGAAACTATTCAATAATGTCCTAGAAACTTGAAAGAATATTTCGAAATTCTTTTAAATTTTTTAAAATATAAAAACGTACAAGAAAATGCATGGACTCAGTTTGCAGATGGCGTCAGTAAAAATAAGATTTGTGACGGAGGGTTAAGTATCAAGACATGCAGTTTTGGGTAGTTTACTTACGAGCACATTTGATATCTTAAGCGTGCAGGTACTGGGACATTTACCTTAGAAATTGCTTTTTTTTCGCCTTGCACAATGAGGAATACAATCTTTCCAAAAGAAAAGTGTTACAAATACAATCAATTTGACCCAGAAAACTCTCTCAACTCCCACAGAACAACGAATCACCTGAAGATCCGGACTCAGCCCTCCGTGACAGCAGAATATCTTCTCATCGATGATCGCGGCGATCGGCAGACAGTTGAAGCAATCGGTGAACGTCTTCCAGAGTTTGATGTTATACCGTCTCTTGCACTCGTCGTAGAACCCGTATATCCTGTTTATGCTTGCGCACTCGTGATTGCCGCGCAGCAAGAAGAAGTTCTCCGGGAATTTGATCTTGTACGCGAGCAGCAGGCATATTGTCTCCAGCGATTGTTTGCCTCTGTCTACGTAGTCCCCGAGGAACAAGTAGTTCGCCTCCGGCGGGAAACCCCCGTACTCGAACAGCCGTAGCAGGTCGATGTACTGGCCGTGGATGTCGCCGCAGATTTTCAGCGGCGCCTCCAGCTCGAGCAGGATCGGCTGCTGTAGGAAAATCTCCCGTGACTTCAGGCAAAGGCCCCGCACCTCACCCTCCGTCATCGAGACGGTCCTTCCTGGCCGGCATCCTCTGACTGCGCCCAAAAATTCGCTAGCTTTAGTGTCGGCGACACCTGACGACTACCGCGAGGCTCCGGCGGATTTCGGTTCACAGATACGTCGAGCATAATTTTCTACGCTGGAGCATTCGAGGTGGCTGACTGCCCAGAGCCAATTCAAAGGAACAGGGTAATACGATTACTCGGACTCCACGAATCATACTTCCGTATTTCGGGGTTCTCATCGGAATAGGCAGGGCCAAGATTTTGGCTGCTCGAGGTCGCTACTACCGCCATGGGGGGGGTGAATGAACTTGGCGGGAGGTTTTTGAAAAGCGAAACTCCCTACTGTTTGCGCTATGTCTTCGAGGGGACTTCTAGTCTAAAAGTTTAAAGAAATCGGTGTTCTTGCATCAGTGTGTTAAAGGTGTACGATCAGTTTTGGAGAATTTTTTGCAGTAAGGAATGGCTCGAATTTTTAGGACCTCTCACCCCCTTTCTTTAGTATTTCACTCTGTATATAAAGAAATGGAGTCATGTCTTATTGTCAGCATGGATCTCCTTTTCGTTAAAGCGTCGCCATTTTGACAATTTTGTAACATTTTTTTCTTTGTGATCTTGATCATATTCTTGGTTTTCTGATTCCATGGGGGGCGCCAGCGACTATACACTTCCTTTTCCAATACCTCCTTTGGAATGTTATAATTTTGTTATAA
Organism: Calliopsis andreniformis; assembly: GCF_051401765.1. Taxonomy (NCBI): domain Eukaryota; kingdom Metazoa; phylum Arthropoda; class Insecta; order Hymenoptera; family Andrenidae; genus Calliopsis; species Calliopsis andreniformis. The sequence goes on along the minus strand of NC_135068.1, from coordinate 7,560,263 downwards.
ATGAGTATCTTTATTTTGAAAAATTTTTACAATTCCTCACTCTTGCACGTGTAAATTTTGAAAAAGCTATGTCCTAAATCTGGGTCTAGACTAGTAGACTTCCTCAATGTTATAAGCAATCAAGCTGGAATCTTGACCGAAAACGTGCTTTAAGGGACATAACCTTGAACAGCCAAATTCTTCCAATTTCCAATATTCCAAATTTTTGTACATTTGGTCGAATCAAATGACAAATTTTGTATTTAAAAAAGTTGATGCACACGAAATGCTGTTTTCTTAAATGATTAACTATTACACGTAATGTAGAAGGTGTTAACACATTCATCGCCATGATTGTTATCTTAAACTTGCAATGTTATTCTTAAAACGATTACAACAAATAAACCACATCGATATTTATTTACTTATAAGCACCACTAACATAATTAGAACTTTATGTACAACGATAAGTGCATTATTAAATTATCACTCGGCGGCGAACGTGTTAAAAAATGCATATCAGCGAATTTTAGTGAAAAAATGGTATTTCACGTGTAGCAACCTTGACGTATCGCATGTGGCCAAGTTATACATTCCAGGAGGATTTCTTAAAACCAAAAATTAACGTGTTGCAGTGTTCCTAAACGGTTATCTTAGGAAATAATGAATTGGATTCAAGTTCCAAGTTCTTGGTGAAATTTTGATCAAAGCATACAAACATTAGTTCTAGGTCAAAAATCAAGACAACTAGGCTAAAAAAAGCTGACACAAATCTTTTCCCTTTTTATTGTAAAAATTTAGACAAATTTGAAAAAACATGAACAGCTGAAAGCCATTTTTTTAGAGACAATAGCGTATTTAGGGGAGTTTATTGTCACCAAAAATTAAATAACCAAAATTGGTCACCATTTCGGAACACAGTGTTGCGACTACGTCGTTTCTCGATCAACGCAATAATGTTCGAACGAATGATGCAACTATTGAATCAAATGGGGCGGGCGATTTGATTACAGAGGCATCGAGCTGCTATATAGGTTTTCCCCTGATGCAATAATCGGGGAATACGAAACGTTGTCGCACACTGTAGTTATAATGCTTCAAAGGGATTAGGTGACGGTGCGAGTTCGAATAATAGTCCCTGCACGAGTGTAAACTCGCGGGAGGCACTCGAAAACAGAAGCTCGGATGTAGGTAAAGCCCGGTCACGTGCCGTTGCTACCGTGGCACAATAATGGCAGATAATTATATTGGTCAAGTTGTTGGATGCCTAAAGTGCCGACCAGAGATGGAAAAATTTCGCGTGCAGATAACTTTTTGTAACCCCTTGTATCAGAGTCGTTATTTATAGCGGTAAAGGAATTGACGGTGCGGTTAAACTGGGCCGATGGTGATTATTGGAAAACCGCATATCAGCAAGGTCACATCAAGTATCTAAGCGCCATGATTATAGAGGCTAAGGGGGCGGAGCGCCTCTAAAACGGGGAGGACGTTGTAAAATTCGAAAACGATAAAACTTGCGGAGCAAGTCGTCTATTAATAATGCGGTTATTTACGGAAACGGGACGAACGATAAAAAAAATCGTGCCCCGTCGTCATCGTTATATTTGATCAGACGCGCGGATGATGGTTCAGGCTGATCTTCACGCGCGACGTGTCACAGCTCCTTTCAACAGTCTTATCTCAATTTGATACTCTTCTGGTAAAAAATATTTACACGAGTTATTTTGAAGACTGCCGAATCGGAGACATTATCTTTCGTTGAATGTTAAGATCTTCGGTAATTGTTTCGTGTTATTGGAGGAGGAGGTTTCCAGTTAAATAATGAATGACTTAGGACTTAGAGTAGAAAATATATAGAGAGGACATTTTTTGACCTTACCTATTATTTCTAGGGACTTTCAAGTAGTAACGTATTTGTATCAACGAAGGAAGAATTTTGTAATGTTTTTTTTTTTCTTTTTTGAAACTAGTAATGAAGTTACTAAATCTGAGGTTAATTGGATAAATAGTTTCGAAGACCTGCTGGCTACCATATGACAAAATCCTATCATACTTAATTGTAGGTAACAGTGTATCACTCCGCCATTTTGGAACTTTTAGTAATAAGAACTGTACGAAAATAAAATTGAAATGTTGCTTCACATGACCTAAGAAAACCCTCATATTTTACTTAATAATTACCATTGTACAGAACCTTCAACTTTACATATTTCTGCAGACTAGTCGTTCCCGATATTTCTCGTTTTTATTTCTTATCTCTGGAAATCACAGATCTTAGAACGAAGATATGGGAAATAATCCGCGGTTGTTTAAGTGTTAAGTTAAAAAGTAGAAAATGTTCTCTCTATTGTGTATTCTGTACTCCAAGACGAATGATATGCATGAAATATTGTTAGAGATAAAGATGACTAAAACACTTAATGTTTCTTTGTAAAGTCATAAAGTGAACAGAACATTCATAGTGAACAGTTTAGCAAAGTCAACTGTGTAATAATTTACATCCATAAACTGAAAACACTCAGGGAAACGAATACCAGAATGTACACACTTAAGTGGACAAATACTTGCAAAAGAACATTTAAATTGTGCTGTAAGGTCTTTCTCAAGAGAATATAATATTATTCTCATAGGAGATTTTTCTTGTTTGTTGAGGAGAAGTGAAAAAGAAGCATAAACACAGATTCCTTGTATTAAGTTATACCACATGAAATTGCCATTTTGTGGGCCAAAACTGGAATTGTATACTCCAACAGTTTTGTCTATTTTGCAGGAATAAGTACTATTGGCACTACTGAGTTTCCGCAGAAGTTTTGGCCTCCTATTCTTTTGGGAGGCTGATATCATCACCTTTAGAGTATGGAAGGTTTTAATCCTTTGAAACACTTGAATCTGATTCTATTCTTTCCTTCACTGGACTATCATGTCTTTTACAGTTTCTGATTGCTCTTATGGAAGACTTTATCCCTTGAAAGCAATTTGGATGAATAGAAAGTTACACATTTCTGGTAGTTTTCTTGTGGTCTAGTTTGCAATGTGTGTTGATAAAGGATCCAGGGACTCTATGGTCAGCCAAAACTATAATTCATTCCTTCCATTCAGCTCCAAAACAAATTGCAGCAAAGGTGATTCAAGAGCCTCCCTCATCAGCTAATAGAGACAGACCCACATTTTTGCTCAGAAGATGTATACCTAACACGAACAACTGTTCCACAGAAACAGTAATTTCATATGACACAACCCAATAAAGGAACTCATATACCAACACTGACAAATACCATATCGAGCATGCAATCTAACTTGCATTCAAGCAGTGGTTCACGTGCAAACTGGATCATAAGTTGTATCCTTTACATAAGTATGTCCCATTATTTCAAGGAAATTAGTTCACAAATCGAATGGTATAAATACAGTCCGAAAAGCTTTGATAAAGCTCCAAATCTATCATCCAACACTGTGTAGCTTCCATTCAAGAACTCACAGTGTTTCTACTAGTTTCTTTTGAACACTGTAGTGCACATCAGAGATTCTAAGGGGACATCTTTGGCACAAGATCGTCTGAGAATGAAGATTTCTTGGGAGAAGTTCGAAGTTGCGGGTGCGACAATGCTATAATCTAGCTTCTACGTTCGTCGTAAAATGTAAACCATAAGCAAACGGCGAGCTTGACGCACGATTCTGAGGCAGGTAAAAGACGCAACTAGAGAACGTAAAATTACTACGTGGGGGTTGGTTTTCCTTTATTGCGTACCGACAAAATCCGACGAGAAAATATCTTTTAGCTTGGCTTTCTTCTGAACCTGGTCTTTCTGCGTGTGGTATACTTTACCGCGCACAGTTCCGACACGTAGCATGAGAAAGAGAACAAACAAAAAGAAACAGTTTTGCCTTGTGAGAAAATAAGGAGAAGTGGGAAGATAAAAGTACGAAATCGACTCGCATCTAAGAATTTACGAGGACCGCAATATACTTGGAAGATCGATACTTATTTTTTTTTTCTCGTTCGTTTTTTCCCGAAATCTACGCACCGACTTCGATCGAAACCGATGCGAAAATCGAGGAAAACGGACATTTCTGAGACACAGACATCAGGATCGCGGAAAGTAGATCGCGCACAAATTAATCTTCTTTCGGCCGAAAAAGAAACGCATATACTATCGATGTACGCGCGACGACTACGCGTCGAGCGAACTTCCTTTAGACATTTTGGAAAAACTTTCGGTGAACTGTACACCAAATCGTAGGTTATTTCCACGGGAACAACTTTGCACTTTCGTTGCACCGGGCCTGCCCTTTTTTACCACGTACCTTCCAGTAGTCTTTGTATAAGACTGTCGACGTTTAACTCGACATCCGCCATTTTTTCTTGCCACTGACTGACTGACCCGATGTTTGCGGACCGGATGATACGTTTGTGTACGCATTTAACTGCACGCACACATATGTGTGGAAATACGTATAGGCACGTATCACGTCGATTGATAAGATGTGTGGACTGTTATCGACTGTCGGTCCTGTGTAAATACAGAAAAAAAAGTCTGACAAGTCGGTTTAAATTCGCTTCGATCTCGAGCGAAAATATTTGCGATATTTACGATAGTTTGTCTTATCAGTTTCGCTTATCTATGGATTATATCTTGTGCAGTTGGACCTCGATTATCCGAAATGCCACAAGATTGAAACATTAAGAATCTTTTCCGATAGCTAATTTTATTATCTTCGACAAACTATTATTTGTCCACTGTTCGTAACTGATGTTTTACTGTACTCTTAATATATCCAATATGCACGATCTTAAATAACAGAAATTGTGGATGATCGAAATTATGCTTTATATCCTATACAGTTTTTTGGTTCTCTTGGTTTTAAATATGTAAAGACAGACTTTACTTGTTGAGTAAGACAAGCACTCTACCTTACAGGCGTTCTGTGTGAAAATGCTATAGTCTCAACTATTGATATATTCTCTAACACCTATAGGCATTTAATGTGTAACCTGCATTGATCACCTAATTCAAGGTCTAAAATAAAATAGGCACATATTGTGCCTGAAGAGTATACTTAAGACAGAGTTAATATTAAATAAAAACGTTGCTTTAAGTAAATAGTAACGATCAACTTTAAGGCTTCCTACTTTAACGTGCAATAGATTAAGACGGTGCACTCGTTATCAATGCGTTGCAGAAAATAGGCTCTTTGAATTAACACGCTGAAGATATTTGCATTTCAAATGGTATATAAATTGCTGCTGCATATTCAAACAATTGTTCTGCAAAATCCAGTAAGAATTGTGGAGAATATGTGATTTCCCTAAGAACGCAATGGCGCGGAAATCAAATATCAGTAATTCCTACGACGAAATTCCCTGAAAATATTTTTGAGCTTGAGTAAAATATTTCTGAAACTTATAGGAACAAATATAAGTCGCTTTTTCTATGAAAACTCATTAATAGGAAAAAATTCCGTAATGTATTTTTTGAAATTTTGATTCAGATTTCAAATATCTTCGCAAAAATTTAATTTCAATTCCTTCCATGTCGCGTTGTAATCTTGTTTTAGACTGAATCGATAATGGAGTGTGACACAAAAATATATTAAATGATAAATCTATTCTATATTTTATCAATGCTTGAATTTTAGCGCGCTATCTAGTGGCGATATACAGGGTGATCAATTTATCTAAAAACCTTCCGAGTGTTGGCAGCATTTATTGTAACTGCTGTTAGCATTACAAGTGCTGCCAACTCTTATTAGAGCGTTTCCAGGTAAACTGATCACTCTGTATATGCATTCTCCTATTATATAGGATAATAGTCAGCGGGTCTAGATTATAGAGTTTCTATAATTTATGATCCAAGTAGTATATTGAGCAATGAGATTTATTACTACAAAAGGTTTTTGAAAACTTGTCAATGCTAATTGATAAAGAAAACAGAAATATAATAATGAGAAACAACAGTTGCTTTGTTGAGAACCTTCAAAACGTATAAAATTGTAATTAGATAATATAACTAATACATTTTATGTACAATAAATAAAAGATATCCTTGATTCTATTGTCTAAAGTTCATACTATAATTCATATTCTCGTACTTATTTTTCTGTACATCTAAACTGTAAAGATATTGAAGTCACAATTCCGATTTGATCATATAACATATAAACCGCAGATGTCTTAAATTTGTACAATAACTTCTCGTAACAAATTAATCAAATTAATCAATGTACATGTGTTGGAACAGACATTACAGCTGCCGCGTGTTAGAATATTGAATTCTGTACTTAAAAATATCAATTTGTTTTTACTACCTTAAGCGTATTTTCTATGGTAATCTGGCGGTGAATCGGCATAGTCTTGTTGGAGATTAAAAAGTTCGGTATTATTTTTCTGCAAGTATTGCAAAAAATCGTGAAAATGTGACAGTAACAACTGTATACTTCTTTCGTCCAATGTAGTGTATGACAGCATTCCACCAAGTCTCACTGAGAATGATTTAGCTTTAGCGTAATATTTGTCGTAAATTTACATAAACATTGTATTGTTACAATCTCAATAAAAAATCATACCAAATAGCCTCAGTAAATGAAATGCTCCATATAATTGACTAGGTAGTGTTTCAGGATTGTCATTCATAATTTGAATAAACTGTGGACGTTCCCATTTGTATAATAGTTGCAGACCTAGAGATATATTGAAGTATTCACGAATGCCTTTAGTTATTTCTAATGTGCTTTCCCTAGAAATCATTATACCAAAAATTAACGTAAAAAATATCAAAGGAACTTACAGTTAGTGATGATTTTTGATAAATACCTGACAGAGTCATTTTTTCCTAACGATTTGGATTCTACATAATCGTCTAAAATTTTGTCAACTGTGTTCTTCACAGGCAGAGCAGGTAGCTTATGATGCTTTAATATAACTTCTGATTCATCTATTAGTACAAATTTTAATTCTTCTGGTATCTTAATTTTAATTTCTACTTTCGTGAGATATTCTTCGGTTTCTCCACTTGGTTCTAAGCGACTGTAATAAATATAAATTATATTATACCTTATGTTCTATGTAATATATGTTTCCTTACAATTTCTGTTAGAGAAACAAACCTGCGCTTTTTACGTGGGGCTTCTGAAGTAGAGTCATGAGAAGAAGATGGCGTACTGGTGCTACTAGTGCCTTTGCTAAACCGACTGACACTTTTCTCAACTGTGGCAACAGGAGTGCTAGCTCTGCTATCAGTATCTTTTTCACGTCCACCCTCACTTCTACGGCCTTGAGTTTTAGAAGATGCACTGCCCTTCTTTGTTTTCTGTGCAGATTGTTGGTTGGAATGTGCTCTTTGAACCTCCCTTTGTCTCTGCACATTTGCCTCATTGTACTTAAGAACCCTGCTTTCTGGGACCCACTCATCCCAACTATCCACAACGGATTAATTTTTGGATCCCCATATTCCAAGCAATTGATACAATTGATACAAACGGAGTACTCACTTTTTGTTCCAGCCAGCATAGTGAATGAAATATTTGATCTGTTTTTCTTTAGTAATGGAGGACTTTAGACATTTTGCTTCATAAATTAGTGGTCCATGGAAGCATAGGACCTTCTCTCCTGCAAATTACGAGTAAAATTAGAAATAGAATAAGAAAAAGTAGATAATAATCGATTATCAACATTTATTTAACGAACTTTGATATTTTTTATACACGTTTAGTGAAAAAATAAATACGAAGTAAATACATACCCTCTTGAAATTTACACTTCGGTGGCATGGTAGCCTCCTTTGAATTGTTTATTTCGATTGTTGACTTTTGGCTCGTCAGTTTTGAATATCGCTTAAATTTAGGAAAATACTCGATAATTCGCGCCAATGGAAAATAAGTGATTTCCACCGATCAACTTAAAGCGTAACTTTAAAAGCGGCGTCTCTTATCTCTGCCTTGCATGTTTTATACGTAAAGGCTGATACGCAATTCTAATTACTACACTAGTAACATAATCTAGAAACTAGAGATTTTACTCCTACACGATTACCTAACTTGGATTGGGAGAAACGAAGATTTGATTTGAAAGTTATTTTGAAATTTTTAATCTGGAAACATGAGGTAATACAATTTATATAAATTATACACATATATAATTATTATAACTGATTATTAAAAGAATGTAGGCATTGGTGTATCCTTCTTGAAATAAAATCTGCAGTGAAAAATGTGTTATGTGTACTAATTTATAATTTGTTTGAATTTATAACAAGAAATTTATTAAAATAAACAGTAGCAGTACAGTTGTATGTAATTTGTATTTAAAATCTATGTTTATTTACAAGAATAGCCTAAATAAAAGGACAAAATGTACAAGTACGAAACAACATCCCCCTCCGAATGTCAGCGCGCGAATGACTGTAACGGTCAGTCGCAGCGCGTATATATAGAATAGTTCGCGCATGCGCATTTCACTAGGTACAGGCCGAATATGAATTTGGCGCGTACAGCAAGTTATTATGAATTTGATAAGATCTCTTTGCAGGAACAAATGTAATAATCCCTTCAAAAAATAAAAATTTACAATATTTACTATCTTACAACGAACTATATATGATTCTAATCTATAAAATAAAGTTCTAAGTTTTAATTTTTTTCTTAAGTATAAAGAAGTTTACTTATTTTGATTTAGATACTTTTAGAGTGTGAAACTTCTACAAATATGAAATAAAAATGTCATTGATACAGTTTTCTATGAAAGTTAACGAAATAAATGTAATTTACCAGTTTTTATTCGTAGCAAAAGGTTATGGAGGATTAAAGAACATCAACGTCTCCCTATGACGTTACACAAGATTATATTTTGTAACCTTCTCTTCATCCCTTTTTTTCTTGACGATGCACTCTCGGCAGATCGTGACGATCAAAATGTGACAAAATTCTCTCGTTCGTCGTACTGGTTCATACATAGCTCAACCCTTCCTTTTCTCAGAATCGATTTCCCTTTTATCATGAGCTCTGGAACAGTCTCTCAAATATACAGACAACACGTGTATGCACTTGTAGAAAATCGTATGCGCTGAAACTAATGATGAATTTGTAGGAATATCGATGCACCTTATGTCATATTATTTTTCGTCTTCGTTTATTCAAATGATCACTAATTATCATCTGCTTGGTTCGAAATAATTTATTTCTCTGTTCTTTCGATGTTTCATCTGTTGCGTTCTTGCTCGCGGTTAAGTGAAGTTTATAAAAGTCCCGTTGAACAAAAGAAAAAAATGAAATGGTACGACTCCTCGTGTAAAATACGAAAAGCGTTCTATTCGACAGACTGCCAGAAGCGGGTGGAGGTTCACGAATATCGGGTTAAAAATGAAACGATGGACTGCCATCATTATAAGTTACTATAAAAAGACCTCGCGAAGTCTGAAAATTGCAGATGGCGTCGATTTTGCTACTCTTCTTCATGCATCCTCTGTGTGTGTACTTGTGTAATAGTGGTAGAATATACGCCGCGAGCTATCATCAATTTACATTACTGCCAATGCTCAGACTCCGCAAGATCCCCGCAAATATTCAGGTAGAAAATATTGTAACTTCTCACTGGTGCAGCCGGGACCATAATGGCCGACCTAAACACATTCGTATCATTAATATCATTCATTTTCATGATCACTCGCTCGCAAACATACACTCCGACACTTCTCTCTCTCTCCCTTTCGCCCTCTGCTTCGCCTCTCGTTGCACGATGCATATGAAAAAAGCGCGACGCCACCAGTAATTGAAAAACGAAAAACGAAACTAATTACAATCCTCTCCGTCGCAGATAGGTATTGTGTCGAATGTTGTGCAGAATAATCGTAGTCACATTGAGATCCGTCACGAGTGAACGTAAGGAACGTTGACGGCGCTTGGAGAACTGTCATCGATAGCTTTTCTGTTCTGTTTCGCTCTAGAGTAAATATTTGCTTAAATAAATATATGTGTGACGAATATACGAATGTTCAATTTGAGGAAAGTGCATGCTCGTCGACTTCGTCCATGTCGCTGTGCACTGTTAATTAAAAACAAAAAAAAGTAGTTAGTCTCCTAAGTCTGTTTGTACAGGAGCAACTTAAGTAAGTCCATTATTCCGCGCAACATTCGTTTGACTATAAAACGTACGGTGTACTTATTACATATACATACATACATAATAAGTGAAGTTATAAACTAACATTCTTTCGTGTAATGCTTCGATAATAATGTTAATAATAATTAAAAACTAACTAATCGATAATTCTTTTTTGCCTGTATTGCGATAACCGTGTAATGAGGTGTCTGCAGCATCTCTGGTTCTATCTTCTCTTTCCTTTTCCTTCGGGGTCGTCACGTCCTTATTTGTATACATATATATATTTGTATATATATGTATATATATATTTGTATTATTTACAAGTTACAGAAGGGTTGTGATCATTATTGTGTAGGCACTATGGCTTTGGACGTACACTAAAGTTGTACGTTAGGGTACATCCTTTAAGAGTCTTCCAGTTCGGGCAATTCTCCCCCAGTGCAGCCTCGAGCTCTTCAAGGAACATTGAACAATAATCTGAGTGCTTAACGCAAGTTCGGATCGGCTAATACGTTTCTCTTTCCCCGTGGAACTGTTCTCGCGCGACAGAGGTTAAGTTGCACTGGCGTGGAATTCCCCTTTGAAAAAGCCCTTAGAGATCAGGTCCAGAATAGTAACCTGTGTTCTGAAGAACGAATCTTAGACGTCTGTCGTTACCACTTGAATTAAATATGCGTTTACATGCGACGATACAGCCTAAGATTTTTGCTTCCTTCTCCCTCCATCTCTTCTTGTACGCTTCAGTTCGCCCCCGTGCTCGAAGGCATCATCGAAGGAGCTTAATCGACACGACGGTGTAGCCAGATCGGTATACACGCAATGGAATCAGTGTTACAGAGGATGACAATAATTTCCTTTTGCCGAAAAAATCATTTCCTCGTCCGCGTTAAGAGAGACTTAATTTTTAATTACAGGTCCGCGCATCGAACCGCACACGATATATATTCGCTATCGGAGAACTCGACCAATTACAAAAGTATATAGAATAAAAACTATGCCTCCCTGCCGTTATCATAATCATTATTATATTATTATTATTACTATTATTATTATTATTTCTTTACAAACGATTCATTGATAAGCTACTATGCATCCCGATGAAGTTTTTCTCGATGCATCCTTCCGGACGGCAGTCTCCTGGCTTAAATACGATTTAGAAAAAAAAAAAAGAAAAAAAAAATAAACAATTCAGTCCGAGTGGTAAGAGAAGACAACCGGCCGGAACGAGGACGTTCTCTTATTCCACTTTTTTTCCATTTTCGTTTTAATCATCACGTCGATATAGAGATATTACACTAGGAGGGACTTCGTTTGATGAATGATTTCGCGCGCGTTATCAGTCCTAAATAATTTTACAATCCAATAATCGCAGGAAAAAAAACGTTAGTGGTTTTGTCGTTCGACGCGAATCCAGTCTCTCTCTCCCTCGCTCTCCCTCTCCTACTCATACTTCATTTACAATATTCTTTTTTTTTATTACAGATTGCACAGAAAAATGGCTCACACTACGCCAGGCAGTTTTGCTGAAACTTAATCGGTCAGAGACCGCATCAAGTCGATGTACCGCGTCAACAGTTTCGTGTGATATGTCTTCCCCCCTCTGCTTCGCGGTACACCCTTTTCTCTCTATTTCACCGCCTTCTTCTACCCCTCTTTATCGCAGAGGTCGAATTTCGGAAAGCGACCGACATGATACAGCGACCTGGACTTACGAAAACATCTTTGAATCGCGTTAAAAATCACCCCTCGACATAATTTCCATACCCTCGGCAAAATACTATTCGGTACTCGTTTTTACGTTGATACACGCGAATCTGTCTTCTCGAATCATAAAGGTCCTATCTATAACTCCGTATTTACATTCGCGGAACCTCGAATAGATTTTAACAAGCAAATTAATCGCCCGATTGTTGCAGATTGTACATTACAAGAAATGTAAGATCGATTAAATTATATCGTACAATATCGATATGAATACTTCTGCTATCCTAAAATGAACAACAGACCCGGGAGGATCACTGTACACGATGCCCACGTATTCTCGTCCAGAACGAGCGACGTGTGTTTTAACGAAAAATTGCCATCACGCGAAAGCGTATCTGTTAATCGAACCTAATTAACAGAACAAATTTAATCTCCGTTCCTGTTCAAATACTAGGAAAGCGAACTCAGAGTGACAGCCCAAAGGGACAACGATGCTTCGACGACAATAGTAATGGTGATCTATTTCTAGAATTTAAAATCAAAGAGATCTGAAAGCCCTTCCTCCGTGCCTAACGAGAACGAATAGTCGTTTTCGGAGAGAGGTGGTTCCAAGGACAGCAGGTGTTCCCCAAAATCGAGGATACTTAGATCTGTAACAAAAGAGAGAGAGAAAATGGTGGGCTTGTTCAATGTCGTCAAAACACCTTCATGATCCTTCCACTTACTCTTTGTACTGTATTTAAGATATAGATCGATCAATACTAAAAAATTTTTAAATAATATTTCAAATTCCAAAAAAAAATTCAATTTATTGTATACCCGAAGAGACACATATTAAATCTCGTAAAATTAAATTTATAAATGTCAAATGTTTTCATATGTTAGTTACGAGAATTCTCTACCTTGGAAAATTTGTGTTGTGATTTTTATTTATTATTCCTTAAACCCTCTAAGATGATAATTCAGCAGTAGAAGTATAATATATAATCCTAAGTTATTTGATGTGAAAAGCACTAAGAGCAATTTTTGCACAGCCTACAAGAGCATGTGACAATAAGCATACTTCCATTAAAATACAGATAAGCCAATAATTATTTGGTCCATAAACATACCTTCGCGCGATAGGAGTTTTGTCGTTTGAAACCGTTACCTAACTAGAACTCTGCCTGTGATGTGATTATATTTTCATTAACACACAAGTCACAGCCAGAGCTCCATCAGGGTACGGCTATCATCCATTGTTGAAAAGGCAGAGGACAACGAGAGGAAGGTAACTTGAGTTAATTTAAGAGACGAGTGACGATTAACTCTTGCCAGTTTTCTTTTAAAGACACCATTTCTTCGTCAGAAATAGTAGAATTTATTCTTCACATGCAATTATACGTTTCTTTCGAATACGCCAAGAATTGTAAATTTTGATTTGTGAATTTAAAACTGTCGAATCTCTTGTTTGGTTATGTGAGAAAGAAACGTACTTCGTTTTGTTGTTAAACATCTCAAAAGTACAGAGACGATTGCAGTATAAAAAGCATTTATTAAAACACAAAGAAAAGAAGGAAAGAATATAAAAATACAGCCATGTTAACAGAGAAAGTTATAATAACAGCGGAAAAAGAAGAAACTGCATACAAAAGAAGCAAGAAAAAAATTAATCGCATTTCGAATAATTAAAAATAAAGAAGAGTGTTATTAAAGCAACGATTTTTCAAAGGATTAGAATAGTAAATTAAAAAACAAGAAGGTGAAAACAACAAAATAATTATTTCCCGAAATTACAACTACAAAAATTTAAATATTAAATATCACTACTTGAAAGTTGTTTTCACCTTATTGTAATCCCTACTTTATGCCTAGCATTAGCAACAAAATATAGCAACATGTATATAAAAGCGTACATGCAATGAAAAACAGTATATAACATTTTCTACGAAATTTCGCAAAATAAAAAAATAAAAATTCCATTCGTACGATAAATATATTAAAATCAACATTGCATCAATTCCTTTCTATCTACTATTCGCCTTTTCATAAGTATTCACAATGTTAATAAAAAAGAAAAAATAGCGTATAACATTTTCTACGAAATTTCGCAAAATAAAAAAATAAAAATTCCATTGATACGATAAAAACGTTAAAATCAACATTGCATTAATTCTTTTCTATCTACTAATCGCCTTTCCATAAGTATTCACAATTTGAATAAAAAAGAAAAAACGTAAGAGGGCCGACTTTTAGTGCATCGTAATTTAAAAAATATACGCGATCCTACCTGGAGTGCTAATTTGATCCTCTGTTTGAAGCTGGAATTTGCCACCACCCATTGGTCCATAATCGTCGGATTCGCATAAAAGCGCGTCCCTCATGCCCGCTAAACTGGTAACTGCGGATATAACCGGAGTACACAAACGAGTATTCAACGAACTTTCGACAGAAGGTACTGGTTCGACCCGAACCCCGCTCCCCTCATTGGCCAGCAGTTCAGGAGGCAGACAGGGAATATCTGATTCTTTTGACGAAGGCACAGGTTGCGTCGTCGTGTACCCTGGATTGGGAGACGTTTTGACTGCAGGATCATCGGGACAGAGGAACACCTCTATTTCTCCGTGGGACGACCTCATATGCATTTGAAGCTGCAAAGACGATGTTGCAATCGAGCGTTATGTGGACGATCCTAATTTAGGCGAAATCGCTTTTGCACGCTAAGTGATGATTACCTTTTGTTGACCAAGATTATTAATAGGCTGCGGAACATGGAGAGTGGCTTCTGGCGGAGCTTTCACTGCCATTATAGCCTGGTCTTTGTACATTGGGACAGAACGTAAATCGTGATACGTTACATAAGCGTATTGTCTGTCTGCGCAAAGCTCCCTAAGGTTCTTGTCTGCGCCGTGAATTAACCGGTCCAAGGTGTTTTCCTTGGCTTCTAGGTCCGCTACTTCTCTCCTAAGATCGGCGACATCGTTCCTTTCGTTTGGTAACTGACCGCCCCTGCAGAATACGACGTTTGATAATCGATAGAAAGATTAGTCTCTTCGACGTGGAGTATTTGGGGAACGTACTTCCATTGAATATTGTTTTTACTTTTCTTCTCCAAAATTCCTATCCCTTCTAACACGTTCGTGATGTCATATATACGACGTTTCTGCACTTCCAACTTCTCAGAAGCTACATTCAAATCTACAACACCATCTTGACTGCTTTCTACTAAATGTATGAACTTTTTTGTTAGTAAGCTCAGCGACGTATCGTACCGCGTTCTTTCTACCGTTTTACCTGTAACGAATATAATATTGGTCCCCACAGAGTTCAATATGGAGGGGATTCGAAGAGAAAATCAATGAAATTTACTTTTAGTAGGGGTGTGACCACTTATAGAACTTGATCCAGATCTCCTACGTTTACCTCTAGGAGCCTTAAAGGCAGATTGGCTGGGACCTGTTGTTCCCATTTCCAAATTCAGTCTTCGTTTTACTGCCTGAACTGATATTTGCTATAAAATATTTCAAAGGGATTTGAATAAAAATCATCTTTGTAGATTCTTGGTAGTAATCAAGCTTGTTAAAATTGTGAAATGAAATTAGAGTTCATGTTGGTCTTAGGCAAAACGTTCTTCAACTTGGAAGGAAATATCACATTGTTACACTTACTTCAGTTCTTGGCGGTGGTTGTGTGGGTTTCCTTGTTACTTGATAACAAGGTGTTTGTCCATATTGATGGTCTTGGAGGTGAGGACTTGGCGTTTCCTCTGCTATTTTTTGTGCTTGCACTTCGTCCAAAGAGCAATCATCCAAAAATTCTGTTTTTACTGTAAATAATATTGATGCACATAAATATTTAAACAAATTAAAAGAGGAGTGCAAAACACATACTTAATTTGGTCTCTGCCATGTCTGGTGTAACTGGCCTGGCAGGATCTTCCAAGACCACTTGTCTCCTTACTCGAGGCATTTTTGTGGTTTATTAGAATCTACAACAGTCATAAAAAATATATACGTTAATTAAAATACAAAGCAACAGCCTTGGATAACATAGAACACAGAGTGATCAATAACGATGAAGTGAGCTCCTAAAATTCAGAAAACTGCTTCTTGCAGACATTTTCAATCATGAATACTGAATATTATTAAACCTTGCATGAAAGATTTCAAATAATACCAATAACTGAAAGAAAAATTATATTAAAGCTCCAATACAATGGTCTACAGCTTTTTCCTATATTTTTCACATGTATGAAACTCTTTTAAAAAATATGCTCTCATAGTACAAGATTAGAAGGCAATTATAATTTGTATTATTTAAATAAAAACCGCGTGTTTTTAATAAATTTGAAAAATAAGGACTCAAATGAACTCCTGCTTAAAAATGAATACCCTTGCACTTGAATATCTATATTTCTAATATACACAAATGCAGATCAAAGTAACTAGAGTTAATACAAGATTTATTATCATAAAAAACAACATAATATACATTTCCAAGCAATATAATGAAAACCATGTATAACTGCTCTAAAAGTACATACATACAACACATGGAACAACCAGAAACAATACTTTATTAAAAAGCAGCTTGAAAGATAGTTTTTCCCGAAAATTTAATTCCCCAGAATTCGACCTTTACGCAAATAAACAACTACATATATTCAACGTTAACTTCTCTCTTATTATTATTATACATCGAACGCTCATAAAAACAACGCCTGTTGCATCAATGTGTTAACAAAAATTTCTTCCTGCTTCCGTTTCACGAAGACCCGAGACCCGCAGAGAAAACGTGCTGTTCCAGCATCGTTCCAAGAAGGTTAATGCAAGCGTACAGCGTGCGTCGACGGATAAGTATTTTTCATTTTCGCCTCAACCGTTACAAAAAAGTGTTTACTATCGCGGACGTGTCACCAGAAGCATCGCTCATTCAATGAAATTTCGAGCGCGACGAGGTGAGATTGATCAGCGAGGTTAAAATGCAGCGCTTTTAACGAATACCTTGCTAACCTTGCCGACGATATGCCTCGTGAAAAGTGGCATTTATAAGAAAAAAATATGAGCAACGCGGCGCGCGGATCAGAGGAAAATTTCTATCGATTCCATCGTTCTCGGCCCCTTTTCCCAAAGCTGTTTCATTCAGCGGTGAATTTCGTGCGTCCTCGATGGCGCTTTTAAGGAGAGCCGACTTTTTCGATGCATATCAAAAGGAATGGACAGCATTGGGAAGAACCTTTTTGTTCTCGAATCAAATAACATCGTTGGACCCTAATAATAGAACTCGTATTCCGAAGAACGTCGCGTTTGTCGGGGGGAGGGGAGACAAATTCTAATATCGAAATGAGAGGCGAAAGGAGAACACGATAGAAGAAAACAATAGATGCATAAATTGAGGGAGAAATATCTGTCATTATAATTGGAATGTAAATAACGTTCTTTGAACGGTATATTTGGTTTCTGGGCTTAATTTTCTGATGGTTTTTTGTACTTCGAATGGGAGGAGCGTTTTGGCGTGGTTTTTCTGTTTTGTAAATGGCGGGGAATGCTGCAAAGAGGAAATGATGTTGCACGAATGTAATGAAATAGCGAAATAAAGTGGAACGCTGAAAACATTGTTGGGAAACTAAACTAATCGGTCTGTGGAATACGGGAACGGAAGTGGCGAGCGCAAGGTGACAATATCGCGAGAAACGAACATCTGGCAGAAATTGCGGGGCAATGATTATACGATACGTTTCGATGCAAATGTATTAAGCGCTGAAAGAGAGAAACAGAAGTAGAATATAGTAAGTTTTTAAAAAGTAATGTAATGTTATAAGTAAAAAATCATTAATTGTAATGAGAGTACTGTTTTTTATAGTATTAACCTCTCTTCTTTGTTTTTAAGTTTCAGCTATTCGATTTTTGAAAATTTACAAATTAAGTTCCTTATATTGAATAACTGACAAAGACAGTTAGCTCCAAATGAATATTACTTTTGGAGTATGAAGAAAATTTCTATTTAGGCTTCATTTCTCGAGTCGTATTTACCAAACTATAAAATTGCTTGAATATTTGCGATTTAGTGATCAGTTTCTAATATAACAAAATCTTAACAATCTTAAATTTAAATCTTCAAAAATTTCAGGACCTCACCCATACCACCTAATCAAGGAACCCAAAGACTTGCAACACAATCACATTACAAACCTCCCTCACATAAACCTACAATTAACAGCAACTTTATAATTCCATATAATTCAAATTCAGACCAGAATTCCACTATCCTGTTTCCCCAAAACGTCCCTGGTACTCCATTCCCTAATTTCCCAATTTCCTCAAGCTACCCAATTTTGATTTCAGTTCTCTAACATCGCTACCCGTTTCTCACTTCGAAAGCAGCGAACGGAAGCCAAAGTGTCCGCGAAAAAAAGAAAGGGGAGCAGAAACTATATATACGCGATCCTAAGGGCCCCGTTTCCAAAGGAACTCGTTACGCGCCTGAGCGGACCCACGGTGCGGCCGAGCGAGAATTTTCGAAAAAAAGAGCAAGCGTCTCGTGAACACGAGGCAGCGTTCCGGGTGTGGTTTAAAGAGGCACGCAGGATCGTTGTGTCACGGCAGCGTCGTAAGCAGTTTTAGAAGCGAATTTCTCCCGGTCGAGCTGCTTGGCCGCCTCGGTTTCGCGTGTTCGGCCGGGTACACACTGGCCGGCGTGCTCGCAAGGGGATCGCGAGAGGCCAATAGCACGGGCGGAGCGCATTCGAAGGTTGGGAGCAATGCACGCCGCGGAGGCATTGATTGGTGGGACGTTATCTGAAAGATAAAACCCAGTCTAGTGTAACTGGCGTCGACGGCATTGGACGCGAGAGCGTGGCCATCGATTGGCGGAGCCTTGTGCCCTTTAAAACCTTAAAGCACGACTCGTCCACCGACACCATTTAACCATCCACACATCCAAAACTCGAATTTCGATGGAATCCTCACAATTCACACGAAATCCGAAAAGTGTGAGCCCAGAGCAGGAAGCGGCGTGGAAGCTTCCGTAGAAGCTCCGCGAGACATGGCCTCGTGTGCACGCGGCTTCAGGCCCCAGATGTTAACGACGAACCTCGTTGTCCCCTTTTTTCCGCTCCTCCGCTCCGTGAAAACCGCACAGGTCGTCTATCGGCGACCCAACTTGTCCCCTGCTCCTTTTATCATAGCGAGGTGGAAAACGCGCGATCGTCAGCCTGGCTTCACGCGTGTATATACGTAACCGCGATCAGCTGTTATTCACCCTAGGCTCATCTCGCCTCATTCGTGTCTCTCCTCAAACGTAACGCGCGTTAAGGCTCATCCACGACTGAACGGCCGAGAAGATAAGGGGCGTTGCGTACTCGCGAAATCCTCACGCTACACACTCGAAGCGGCCATGCATAGGAGAGCTCGCGAGCTCGCGAGCTCGCCAGCGAGCGGGCGGACGAACGAGGGAAGGCGATTACGCGAGCGCGCACGCACACACGCGCGCCTACCAGTCCCCCCACACATAGAAGCGATGCGTAGCGTTCGCACGCGATACGTGGAGCCGTTTAAAGAGCCAAGCCGGGACTGAGTGTCCCTAGTTAGGCGTGCTACCGGCACGGTCACGAGGGACCCTAGAACCTCTGCTTTCCCGATTGATCGCGGGAGGATGAGCTCTCATCGAAGTTAACGGTCCTGTTCGCCTAATACGCTCCAATAACCATATCATTTTCCACGATTGCGAGAGGGAATACACCAACCGTTCCGCGGAGCACGGTCGCACGCACACCACGCCGAGGGCGCTCGAAAAACGGGGACCCATCTGCGCGTGTGTGTCCGTGTGCGCGCGGCCGTGTGTAACGTGCATGCGTGTTTCGAAACGACACAGGGACACCTATCAAGGCGGCAAGAGTATTTTACTCGGGAAGAAACGCACGGTACGAGGGAACGTTCGCCGCGTGTTTATTCCACTTACTTGGCTCTCGAGCGTGCGGCGGAGACACCGCGGCACAGTATTTCGAGATGTTGGGCCACGCTCTCTTCCGGGAGGTTCAGCCAGCAGCGCACAGCGCG
This sequence comes from Calliopsis andreniformis, assembly GCF_051401765.1. Classification (NCBI taxonomy): domain Eukaryota; kingdom Metazoa; phylum Arthropoda; class Insecta; order Hymenoptera; family Andrenidae; genus Calliopsis; species Calliopsis andreniformis. The sequence continues at coordinate 7,540,448 of NC_135068.1, read as the reverse complement.
GCGCGTGTCACAGCGGCGACGGCATATCCTTGCCTCCCCGATGGCAAACGTCGCCGTCGTGGGTCGTAGGTCGTCGTCGATGCTTCTAGACGCGGTGCCCGCCGTGGCCTGTCGATGACAGGACGAGGCGAAGGTGCCTGGGACGTCGAGATCTAGCTCGGCCTCCCGAGGCGAACCTTGCCACGAAATATCCCTTCTATTCCCCGTGGATGTGTCGTACACGCACTCCGTTACATACGACTATTCCCTCGCGCTCGCGCGTGTTTTTACTTCCCCTCTGTCCTTCCTCCTCAGGCTTAGCACGTAAGCCCCGTGGTGTGTCGTCCCCGTAGGTCGTAGTAAGCGTTGCGTGGCTTTTATTTCTCTCTCTCGCTCTCGCTCGCTCCGTCCCTTTCCCTCTCCGTTTTCCTATATATTCCTCAGTCTCTCGACTGCAGCGTGTCCATTTTCTGCAGGGACGATACTCTCGGGTAAATAGGAACGACGACCAGGCAGCAGGCTGGGGGCCCCCGAAATAATCGTGAGGGCCGGCTGAGAGCCGTGACGATCGCCGTGTCTTTCAGGTCCCGAGGAATGTGGAGGTTCTAAAGTTCACGATAAGCCCCGCCTCGGCATGATCGGCCGGCGAGGAAAACGAGAAACCTTTTCTGTCCGGAGTGTCGCGCGCGCACACGAGGCCGGCTCGTGAGCTGGGCGATTCGATGGATGGACGGGGCTCCGGCTGGCGCGCTGGCAACTGGCTCGGGCTGCGAGGCAGATAGACCCGCCTGTGCCGGTAGTAGTGGCACACCGTGTCCGTGCGTCCCGACACGGGTGTCCTCTGTGTTAGTGGCCCTCCTTCACGAACACCACTGCATCAGGCTCGTTCCTGAACGCGTCCCTGTCTCGGTGGTAGTGCGTGCTTAGGCGGCTGTCATGTGTCGGTGCGTTCGTGGACGCGCGCCTATAACGTACCGGCGTACCGGCCATCTGCCGGTCGCACGCGAGAGTCGAGTACGCGCGCCAAAACCGTCACTCGCTTTGCTCCGTAACCACCAGCCTTGCACGACTATCCGAAATGTTCCTAGACACCTGGGATACCTTTCTTTCCCAACTGGGCCTTAATTTAAGCCACCCTTTCGATCGTTTTTTAAGATCGATCGGTAGAATAATGGCCCTCGAGATCTCACGCTAAAGGTGATGCCCGATGATGGTAGGGTTAGACGTTCCTCGAGGTGTCTTCGTCGGTCGACGTTGCATCGGCTTGATGTCGCGTGTCACGACGGTAAACACACGAGAAAAAGGCAAGATCCATCGGTCGATCTTTTCAGCTGATTTTACCGTGCACCCGCGCCAAAACTCACTCTCGTTCTCGGGCGAAACTGCCACGCAAGCTCACCGGGACATGTAGGTGAGAAAATCCCTATGCCGCGACTTTCACGGGACACGCTCGCGATATGGCTCGATTATTTGTCATTGACAACTCGATACGGTATTTTAGAGGTTGCCCTTTGAAGATTATTACCGTGTCACTCCGCCATGGTCAGGGGTGTGCGGGTTGAAGGACCAACGTCCACGCTTGATGTTGGCAGTGAGTCCCTTTAACCGTGGGCCTTATCACGCTGGAAAGGGGGCGAAAGGGAAATCGACGCGTACACGCACTCACGGTTTATATGGTTTCGAAACTCTTCGAATCCCGTCCCTCGACCACGAGCACTTCCGATGATTGGGAGGATCCCGATGCCTGTCGTTTCTTGCCCGAAACTAAGCGGGCGGTCGTCGCTTCCTTCACGATGGAGGGGTGTTGTGCGCAGGGCCGTACGCTTCGCACGTGCGAAAGTAGGTCCGACCTTTCCTTCCCGCTCCATTTCTCGCTGGAATGTTTTTCAGACTCGGTCACTTATTTTCTACGTAATTACTAAAATCTTAATTTTATTCGATTAATGCTCGATGCATTAGTCTACTCGTTATCTCGTACGCAGTTGCATTGGCGGGAGCACATAAAAACAATGTATCTTTATTGTACACATACAAAAATATACAACTCTGAGAATATACAATGTCTTATACTCTTTTAACAGTTAAAAACAGTGTCAAGCATTACTGCAGTGCTTCTCAATATTTTAAATATTATACGTAATATTACATATATGTATATTAATATTAAGGATATTTGTATCGATTAAATGAAGTTTAGTAGAATTGTACACATGGCGGTTCGAATTTGTTCCACAGTCGCGGGGCTCCGTAGCCACTTGGCCCGTACCTGAGATAGGTCGCCAAGAAGGGAGCCCGGTGTTTTCTTCGTAACGTATTTATTTGAACCCTACGCAACTACAAAAGGATCGTACCCTATGTAGGACGTAAGGGAGGCATACCCTCCCTTCCTTGCTCCTATATCGCATGCGGTCATCCCCACTTTCGAGTTCAGAAGTATTAATCCAAGCCAACGTCTAAGGGCGCGCCAAGAATCAAGAGGCACGCTGAGACCGGGGCCCTCGAAAGGCCTATATGTCTACGATCACGAAAACCTCAGGGCGCTCCGATTGGGGCCGATCATGTATTTGCATCGCCGAATACGTAATAGCTTTCACTTCAGCATTCTGCGTGTGCTTGCCAATCTGGAACTCTTCTCCCAACGCCCTCGCGCAAATCTTGAAGTTCTCGTGGTCGAACTGGGTGATCTTGACTTTCTGATAACACAAAGCGTCAACTTTTCATACGGGGACCCTTGATGTACTTTGAGATTGAAATTTGAGCCAACAGCTGAGGGAACTGTATTAAAGAATGGTTAATATGAAGGGTACTGAAGGGATAGCACGTGCTTTGATAAGGAGATGTGTTTGGAGTGAATGCTTCTGCAAAAGTTCACCCAGGGCTCGCGTGATGTACCTTCGCGACGATGAACGGTTCAGCGCTAAACATGAAGAGCAGTTCGTCGAGGAAGTGAAAGAGGAGGCTTTCCAGATCATGACCCTCGGCCTCTATGTAGTGTAGCTGTGTCATTTGAACCCGCTCTAAATCCGTCATGTACCCAAACATGGCCACCGCGCACTGCTCGAAGGCCTCCTCCAGGGTGTCGCCCCATGCGTGCAACCTGCGACGAATTCTGAATTATAGTATGAGTTTCGATGATTGGGTATTAGTAAAACGATTTATCAGTGGATATCTCTTCTTTTCTACTTGATAGTAATGATTCACCGTTCCACTTTGCGATTTGTAGGTTATCTGCGAGCTAACCACTGAAACGCATTAACCTTGATGCAGGAGAATTTGAGAGCGTGGTACTTACTGTACATCAGCCGTGTGGTCCAGATCTGGAAAAGAGAATGTTAGTGTGTTATCGATATAGTTTATTTTGTATGGAGAAAAGGAATTAAGGTTTTGGAGTTATCGGCTACACGTGTGGCAAAATGGATGCCAGTACGGTGGCGCACCGGCTGCCGGTTGGAGTATTTTGGCATAGTTAAGCCCTCTATTTCATGAATTTAGTGTACTGGAATGTATACGAAGTCATTTAGTTACTCACATTCGTATTTAACTGGAGGTATCGCAAAATCCTCTTCGGTCAGTTCGTCCATGATTGCGCACAGCTGATTTCACGTAAGTGAATAACCGATCAGCTGATTCTGTGACAGGTTTAATCAATGGCGGTACCGCTTTACGTGCGACCTAGCGTACTACGTAGATGGCGTCACATAGAAGGAAGGATTTGTAACTGCTTTATCAACCGAGCACTGTTAATAAAATAAAAGTTAAAAAATATTTGGAGAAATAAGTGTTAATGTCTTTTATAATGATTATTAATTCAATTTGGATTATGATTAATGAAGGAATATTATTCGAGAAGCTGGATTTCCATTTTTTATTACAAATTTGCCAAACCTTTCTATAAATGGAGGGAAATTCAAGACAAAGGTGATTTGGAATCAATTAAAATTGTTGAGATATAAAGTTTCCAAATTTTTTAATTTCTAAATTTAAAAGATTGTTTATTTGGAGTAGAAACGTAATAACCTAACTACAATGACGTATCTGTGTAACTATGTAAGGAATATTTAAATTCAGTGTTGCTTTTAGCTACGATTGAAAATAGAGTCAATATTTCAGAGTCCTCAGTTCACGTAAGAGGCTTCAACTGGAACCAATTGCAATCGTTGCACTTGCATCGTCCCCCACCAAAATGCAGGTTATCGAAGTGTTTGCAAATCGCTGTGCAGGTGCATACGCAACCGAGCACAAAGATTTCGAGCTTGTGTCATTTGTGCGCATTAGTTTCCATGATAGCAACAATCACCGGTCCAGTGAGCGGTGGACCGCGTAAGCAGTCTGTAAATGCTAACCAAGAGACCTACATATTTGTCTTCTGAACAAGCATGAGGCGCAGGCTACTGGTTTTTCAAAAAATGGAAAATCGAATGGAGAGCAGGGTCTCTGCGCTTAAATATTGATCGCAGACGTTATCACTAACATAGCAGACATTACTATCGAGCAATTTTATTCCGATAATTAGTCCAGGAAAAATGCTCATAGGCTGCTGCTCGGTCTAATGATATGCAAAGATGCAAAGTTGGTGAAGCAAATATCATTTCATGCTGGACTAAGAAGTAGAAGTCGTAGAAGCACAAGGTCTTCGGTGCTTGAGATACCAAACATTGATAATTAAAAATAGTACGTTTACTCACGTGATTGGAGGATTATGTTACGTAATTTATTAATGAGATTTTAGGAAATATGATGATATTACTTTTTTTATTCGTTTCTTGCGTATTTTTTGATAGATTTTCAATTCTACTATTCTATTATATAGATCACGTGATGTAGAATGATAAGCATACTGTATGGGAGGTCTAACCTAACCTTGAAAGCATCAGTACACTCAATTCAATGAAGTATTATGATAAGTATAGTTACAGGAAACCTAATCTAAATTTAGATACGATAACGATTGATAAACAGAGGATTAGCAAAGAAAGAGTGACAAATAGAATAAGAAGAAAGTGATATACAAAAGAATATACAGTCATTCTCTACATTGTAACTCCATGTAGTTCAAAAAATACTATTACTAAAATATTCTGTACTTATGAAACTTCATAAAATAACAGAACAAAAACTTCTTGACTTTTTGAAACCTTAAAATATTTACCACCATGATAGTTATCAGTAACCAATATTTAAAATTGGCAATCATTCCAGCAACACTTGTGCAAAATAAATCTCCAACACGTATCAACTTTCACACAATCTCAATACAGAATCTATTCGTAGCTGAAAGTCAAAACGACATAATTCAAATACTTCTATTTTCGAAATATTAAAGTTCGAAATTCCTAATCTTAGTTATGGTCATGCACCTTATAGCAATCTCGTTCCTCAAGGAAAGAGTTCCTTTAAATCAATCTGCTGCAGTCAAATAAGTCCTTAGAGACTCAACTAAGTCCTATTTTTAAACCAATTTTTTCAAAATGTGACTCACGTCATTTTGCCCAATATATATAGATAAATTTCCAAGAGTAAAGGAATATAAAAAATTTTTTAAAATTCCTTAACATTGACAAGTGTCACGTTAACAAACCAGAGAATTTTGTACAAATTGAAATCTCCGTTAGAATATTTCTCCATATTTCTGTACCTTCGAACTGGAATCATTTTAAAAAAAATTTTATTGAACTGCAATACCTTTTTTTAATCTCACATGTCAATAAGTAAACTTAATGAAAGTATGAAAGTTCTGCTTTTATAAATAATTTTAATCCCAAGTCACATAATTAGGTATGGTCACAGAAATATGGACAAGTACCAGTATACCAAGCAAGTTTGAAGCCTAAACAGTGTAAAGATTGTGTCCAGTATATCCTATTGTGGCAACAGGTCACACGTGCATCCGCCTGCACCGAACATCGGACACTGTCGAGAGTAAAAACGAGGAACGATCTACCTCGATCTGAGATCTCAGGCCGGTTTCGTCAACGCTCAGACTCGCCATCAGCCACGGAGTCCTTTGTCCGATTAACTGTGCCGATCGGACGAAACGGAGTGAGAGTCAGGCTGATCAGGCATGTATGTAGTACAGTTTCGTTGTCCGTTTTTCTTTGTCAGCCGCGTCGTCTTGATGAAAACTAGTTTCTCATATCGACGCGATGTGATCCAAGGGCGTCCACTTCGACGGCCTGTAATCCCTGTTACATAAAGCCGCGTATACGGTACCGTACGAGGTTCGCAAGGGCGGCTCGTCGGCTGTTTACAGTATCGTTTTCAACGGCGAACGTCGCAGATACTTGGCAAGGTCACAAGGTCACGGATGCCCACTTTTACTCGGGCACGTGATATGGAAAACCACGTGCATCCTGATGATCTTATTTCGAGTCGGCAGTCTTCCAGCATTGTTTGCTGAATCTTCAGCGACGCTGGCACTAACGTTACAAAAGAGTGATTGGTATCATAGTAGCATTGTTAATAAAGAAGCAGAAACATGTACTCACTTCGGCGGTAGCGACGACTGAGTGACTTGGAAAAAATTCATTCAATTTTAATATCTCTTTTTACATTGCTGGATTCTGAAGTAATGCAGAGGTGTCGACTTGGAGTTGCAAAAACATAATGCTGCCTATTTATATTCTGAGTGATTTTTGCTTTAAAAGTGTAGTCTATGGGGACTTCAGTGGTATTTACGTGAATGCAATTTTCGGTTGACTGCTTAGGAATTTATCGCTGGATAAGCCACTTTGGCGGGAATCGATTCTTATTTTCGAAATTGAAGGAAAACAAGGTCAGCAGAGTGTTTCCTAATTAGTATCCCAAAGTATGCCAGCAAATCTATGAGTCACTTTATGGTCGTTGCCTTTGAAATACCCCTTCGTACTCGGGTATCACGATCGCGGCGTAATTTCGTGTTATCGTTCACGAATAATTAGGTATCAGGTAACTTTGGTCGCATGACTGTGAACAGCCCATTATGCGTCATTAAACAGGCGGAGGTTAGGAAGACTCCATCATGCATGAAAATTTTATTTTCGTGGAGTATCAATTTTTTCCTTATGAGCTCGTCATTATTCCTCTTCTTGAAGACTACTTTAATTGCTTTCATTTTTATCTTTCTGAAGAACAAGAACTGAAAATTCTACAGTAATTTTGCAGTTAATGGTCTACTTAATAAGGCCACTTACATATTTATTGCAATTGTGATGATATACAGGGTGTTTCATAACCTGTGAAACCCACTTCTGGAGATGATTGTATGCTTAAAAACAATGAAAAAAAGTCATATAAACATATATCTTATCTATTTTCGTTTATGAAGTAGACGCTTTGTTAGTAGACGCGTTGTTCCAATGATGTTTGGGGCACGTAGAAAAAAGTTTTGTGTCGGGTTTCAAAAATATAAATCAAGTTTGTTTTCCAAAATCACGTAAAATTCGTGAATGTGACGAAAATTTAGCATTTGTGACGTGTGCATGATGTTCCGAGAATTTATTTATTTTTCATACTTTTTTGATATGTATCATCCCAATAGTTGTACGGAATTCTTCAACTAGTTTTTCTTCAAAAAATATATACGTAATGATGTAACCACAGTGTTTATGCACAACATTCCCTGTAGTTATAATAAAACTTTAAAGTGAAATTTCTCGAGAACAAAAGCTCATTTTGACGAATGATATGAGACTCTAAATGCACTATGTGTTTACTACAAATTATACCCAGTATTATCTTAAAAGCGATTTCCATCTCATATAGCACAGAAATGTCTTAAAAACATCTTAAAGACATTCAGTAAAATTCTGAAAATGTTCAGAAGACGTCTCTGAGACGTCTGATGCCACAAAGCAGTATGTCTTTAGGACGTCTTGAAAGACATTCATAAGACAACTTAAAAACGTCCAAATTACGTCTATAAGACGTTCAGACAGAAAATGAACGTCATTAAGACGTCCATGTAGTGTGTCTTTAAGACGTCTTATGGACGTAAATTTCTCAAGTTCTTAAGACGTATGCTGTTAGATGTTTTTAAGATATCCTAATTAAGTCGTAAGACGGTCAGGCATAAAATAGACATAAAATAGACATAAAATAGACATAAAATAGACTTGAAGACATCGTTTGCTACCTAGGATACCATTGGGCTCCCCTTGTTAGGTTGTTTTGCCTTCCAACCACAGACTTTTGTCCAATAGTGTCACCTACAGTACTTCTATCATGAATGCAGTAATTTCGTCAGAGCAGCGACGAGCTTATACCGAGCAGCATTCGACTAGCGTCCAGCTCGGTCAGCTTCCCAGCGCCGATCCGCTTAATTAACGCGCTCCGATCGAGTGAGATACCGCGTGGCGACAAAAATAATCGTCGCAGAAGTGATAGAAGGTAAACAAGCGTGGAAATTATTCCGACAGCGGTTCTGGGAACATGGACGAGCGGCCAAGGGAGTGAAAAATGACGTTGCGCGCGGGCCGAGCCCGGGATGCCGATCCAGTGACAGAAAAGCGAGGAGAGATCGGCAGGCTGCCCTGGCTGGCGTCTGCGTCCGTGGCAGAAGGTGTCGTGCCCAACAAAAGAAGAGCGGCTCGCGTAATGCTCGTTCAACGGAATTCTCAGCTCGGCCGAGTTTCAGCGAGGCGAGCACCTGGTGCACCAGCCACGGCGTGCTGCCGCTTCTCGCCTCTCACGTGTTGGCGCGCTTTAATGACATGCAATTTTGCAACGTAGCTTTGCTTGAGTCCTTGGAGCTGGAAACTATATAAACGGACCGCTTATAATTGGCGAGGCTAGCTGGGAAGATTTTTAACCGAGCAGGATGTCGTTCCGCGCCACCGTCGTCGCCGTTTGTGTCGCTCTATGCTGTGCCACCCTCGCTGCTGGGGATTATCAGCTTCGTAAGTTCCTTGGAAGCTTGTACACCTTGCTTTTGGTGAATATACTACTGTGCATAAGTGTTTGGACACTTCCACGTTATTGCAATATATAAAATACACCAAATGAGACTTTATTATATAGTTTTGGCTACAAACCTCAGCTCACCTTCATAAGTATTTGGACACTTCCACGTTATTGCAATATATAGAATACATCAAGTAAAACACTATGATATAGTTTTGGCTACAAATATCATCTGAGATGATTATATGAGGTTTACAAATGTTGATGAGAGTATTTCATGAATTTTAAATGTGTCTAAATACTTGTGCAAGGTAGTGTATTCAATTTTGGGGAAGGACTGTCTGTAGGAAATGAGTTGGGATTTAATGAAGCTCTGGGGAAAGGAATGTTGGAGTGGGTGGTGTTTGAGTTCTTGTAGAGTTTTGGAGGGAAGACTGAATTTTTGCTGAATTTTAATTAATTGTGTTTTATAGCATCACTGATGAATTTGGAGACATTAGAGTCTTTTTCTTTTTGAATTATTGTGGGTTGTAGAGATAAGGCTTGAGGCTTTGGGAGTAGCAAAATGTACCTAAGAGTCCCACAGCTGAGAGAAGAAATATAACATGAATTTCTGTCTTTTATACAATCCTACGTCCAAAAGGAGAGATTCATTCTAAATTTCATTCTACTTTTTCACTTGATAATTCGCATTTCTGTGGAACAGGTTTCCCAATCCAGTTGCGCCAGAAGTGCTACTGACCAAATTTGTTGTTTCGCGATAACTGATTGACGATTAGTCGTTTCCCCCCGTTAGAAGTAGTAAAAGTCTCTAATCATTGGTTCTGGTGAACCAGCAAACTAGAAAGTTAGTGCGAGACGTTTCGAAGTGCAGGTGTCCTGAATTTTTGCGAAGTTTGTGAATTATTATTCATTGAGTGTTTTTGTTATAAATTTTTACAGTGTTTTATGTTGGATACCCTTTTTTTAGCCAAAACAGTGAAGACCTGCAACAAGGACTCCAGTGACTTCTCCTCTTGCTTGAGGCTTGCTATTCAAGAATCATGGCCCACATTTGTGCAAGGTATATTTGTTTAAATTTTATCAGTGAAATTGACATGAAATTCTTCAATTATTTTCTGTGCACAGATTTCGTTCCATAAATGCGTGACAAAATTCAAACACTTTGAGTATTTTCACAATCACACCCCTTTCCCATAATCATTACCTTACTCAACTGTGTATTATTTAAAAAAATCTGTCATCTCATGATGCACTTATTTTGCATTAATACTGTCCAAAAATCGATAAAAAAGATGTTATCTTCCAAAAGTATTTTTTATAAGCTTTAAGTCCCTTTAACCACCATGATGGCGATCATCTCGACGTCCCTAACCTTTATCTTAAAACTTAAGAAATGGAGTTGTGATGTATTTTTCATAAAAAATAATTATTCTTAAATATTCGAAGAAAAATGAATATTTAAATATTAATTCGTAACAGGGATTCCCGAGTTGGATTTGCCAGCCCTAGATCCCTTCTACCTCGACCAACACACGAGTGAATTTGGGAATGGCGAACTCCGAGGAAAAGTGACCGCCAAAGATGTCCAAACGTATGGTCTCGCGAAAGCTCGTTTCTTATCCGTGAAACCGGAAATGTCAGGCGACTTCTTCCGGCTGGAAATAGACCTGGAGATCCCTAAGGTACTCTGCGAGGGCGACTACAAAGCTGAGGGCTCTTTGGGCAGCTTCAGAGTAGGCGGAAAAGGTATGCCTCGATTCATGTCGAAAAAGAAGAATTCGAAAAATGAGAAAAATGCTAATGACGACCGCAAGAGATAACTATTTTATCCGAGATGCATTCAGCTTCATCATACTTGCAATTACTAATCACACGAAGTAGTAAATTTGAATTGATTACCGTGAGTCGAGTAAATAATAGCAGTCATTACTGTTTGTAGTTTAATTAAGGGAAGTTTCCACTCCGTGAATGGAGATAATGTTTATTTCTTATGCTATGTTCAACAGGATTCTTCAATGTCAGCATGGAGGACCTCAGGATCACGTGGGACATTACTGGACACGTAGTCAACGACAGATGGGTGGTCGAGCACTTCAATATAGCACCAAATGTTGGCAGCATGAAAATCTGGTTCAGTGATCTCTTTAATGGAAATGATGAACTGAGTAAGTGTGCCGATCTTATGTTAAAGTTCAAACACAAACAACTACAGGGTGATCAATTTAACTGGAAACCCTCTAATGAGTGGTGGCAGAAATGCTACAGCATTTATAATAAATGCTGCTAACGCTCGAAAAGTTTCCAGTTAAACTGATCACCCTGTAGTAGTTCTATATACTAGTTAGAGTCCTAGTAGAAAATAGGGATAAGGGATATTTGTAGAAATAACGTGTTTGTTTGATATAAAAATAGGACGAGCGTGATACGATATAATCCTAGAAAATAATTGATCGCTAATTGCCATCAGTTCAATGACATCACTTCGACATATCACTATTACACAATACCTTGTTACCGCGAATGCAAGGAGGCTTGAGACAGTACCATTTCCAGAGAGTCTAGCACTCAATTAGTAGTACGTAATTGGTAGATCCGTGATTTGTTACGCTCATACCTTTGTCTTCGTAACCACGTTCATTTCTCCTAATGCAATATTCTTGTCTTATTACGTGATTTCTTACTTCAGAGGTCGTATTCAGCATTACGTCGACAATTATAGTTAACACATGTGTTTGTCTTACCGACTCTTAGGATAGTGGAATAATTATACCTTATCCAAAATTGCGTATGTTAGATAGTATTTTCTTGGGCAATTATTTTGTAGTGTTTGCTTATATCTTCAGAATTAGCAGTCATTAAATGCGGTACTAAATGAACTTTTATGTCACCTCGAATTCAAAAATAGAAAAATTATTTGACAGTCTTTTCTCGTTTTATAGTTCATTATCTTGAAATGTGTAATAAATTAATTTATAATATTTTTTTTAGATCGTGCTGCTTTGGTCTTCGCCAACGAGTACTGGCCAATAATATACCGCGGAATGATGCCCCAGATGTTGCAAATTTGGGACTCTCACTTTACCGAGTTCGTCAATCGTTTCTTCTCCAAGATACCGTTCTCAACATTGTTCCCTTGAGAAAAGCTAATCTATAGCAAATCATTAGAAGCGAATCGAGGAAGAGCCGAGGAGAGAGGATTTTAAACAGTTAATATGAGCTTAACGTTGGGACAGAAGAACTGATAGTGAAGGACAAAATGCGATACTAACGCCAAGAAATTCAATAAAATCGCATTTCGTAATGGACAGATGCAATGTAGCTTTCTGCATGAATTGTTGCCTGTTGTTATTGAACGAGAGTGATGTAAATAAATGTAAAAAGTTACAAGTACCAATTTTCTATTGTTAATGATTTCAATTATTTCATTGTTAGCTACTGTTTAGCTGAAGTATTAAGGAATCTTAAAATTATAGGTAGTAAGAAAATCAAAAAGTCTTTTATAGTTTTTTGATTGAAGGCTTCCCTTTTAAAATATGGATTAAATTTGAAAAGCCCGCCATTTCCAGAGCGCGCAACTTAAAAGTTCGCTGCTCATGCGCGCAGCGACGCAGTTCTATCTATCTTCGTATCTCAAAAACGAAATCTCTCATTACAAAACTGTAAAAGACATTTCAATTCCTCTTGATCTAAAAAATACATACGCTGAAGTTTTTTTAATAACTCACGACATTTTTTACAATTAAGAAAATTAATAAAGATTTATATAAACTTTGAACTTGACAAAATAATGAAATAATGTCTATGGTAACTAATAGTGGTAACTACAATGTATAAAACTCTTTTGTTTCCTTCTTGCAATTTGTTAACGTTGCTATCGTTGCATAAGTGGTTCTTACACAAGGTAAAATAAAAAAATATAGAGATTAAGAACATATACAAGTATATGTTTTCTATGATTTATACCTACAATTATTCGTTACGATAGCATTACTAACACAACATTTTTTAAGTAACAAGTGAGAAGTTCTTTCGCCATGTGATTTATCCTCCTATGATATGACCCAAGTGATATGATTCATTAGCATGCCGCAATACTATTTACAATCTTAGAGTTTCCTAATTGGCGACGCTTGGTTTTTGTTTAATATATATGTAGACGGCTAACAACAAAACAAAGAAGGAAATAATACGTTCAAGGTAGCAAAAATACTTCGACTGGCACATGACGTAACAACTGATTGACGATGCCAGCAAATAGTACGGACAGCTTCCTGTTCAGCTGCGGTTCCATCACTTTCAAGACCTCCTGACCATTTTCTCGGAGGAACAGATTAATTGCCTCGGCTATAAAAATAAATATAACATGTACATTGTTTATATTACATCCTTTTTTTATTAGTCCTAGTTAAATAAAAGACTGAAAAGAAAAAATTTTAGATAAATAATAATTTAAGTTCCAAATGAATCTAAAAAATAAGGCGATATATTAATTTATTATATAAAATAACATAGATTCTCAATCAATTTTGTTTAAAAAATGATTGCATAAAATTTTCAAATATAAATACTTAACTATAGTATCAAGTGAGGAATTATGGCAACATGTCTATAAGATTAGGAAGATTTTTCAAACATTATACAACTTACTAAGTATCCGATTATTGTTGAAAAACTTGCGCACTCTCATCTGCACAGTTTTCACGTCCAGGTCGACGTCCAGATTTTCAACATTAAGGTACGTCTTCCCATCCCTCTGTTTTGTCGAGACTGTACCCTTGACTAGAGCCTTGAGATCGTCGAATCTGGCGTGAAACGTTCCATTGCCACTTGCTGGTAGTATAATCAGTACCCCTGAACTGGCGAATTAAATCGAAATAAGAATGAAGCAAATGTATTGCTGGTGAGACTTCAATAGAAAGCCTAGGAAAACTCGTTTCTAATAACTATTCTAGCAAGTGTACTCCTAGCATCGTACTTCTAAAAGAGTGAAACTTTGTGATGCTAAATTGCGCATGCACGATATTCTCGTTGGATCTTGCAGCATCAAGTGTCTCCACGAATCTGAAGGAGAGCAGGGGGCTTTTGATCATGAAAGCAAACCTGGAATAATGCGCGTCCAAGATAAGGGCTGGCATTCGTATAATAGCTTCGAAGGGTGAGCCGAGTTTAATATCCTCAACGGTGAAGTTGCTCGCTCCCCTTACGTACAGCTCGCGCAGTTGAACCTTGTAACCGTTTGTACCACCTGTCAGGGACAGAGTCAGCTCGTCCATCTGTTGGAAGCAGAATTGGACGTTAACGACTTGTCCTATACTTCATTCAATTGATTATTGAAATAATCTTTTGTCATTTCACTTGTCTAGTTAGATTTGGGTTAGGTCAGGTACGTTGGAAGTAGTACCAGTGGATTAGTGAGGCTTTCTCGAGAAAATTTGCCCGCATACGACGAAAACTAGGCAAGGTTAAACTGAGGTTGGATAACACTAGGTCTTGGTTAGGTTAGATCTGGCTAGAAGTAATGTCAGTGGATTAGCCAGGTGCCCTTCGAGCAACATGTGTCCAAACACGACATAAGTAGAACAAGATTAGGTAAATATTAGGTTATTTCAGGTCCAAAATAGATTAGATTCAGTTAAAAGTACTATCAATCGATTGACGAGATTCTTCCGAGTAAAACGAGCCCAAACACGACACAAATAGAACAGGTTTAGGTTTAAGTTAGGTCTATGTTAGGCATGAGTTAGGTACGATTAAAATAGAAGCAGTACCAGTGAAATGGCCAGGTTTTCCTGAGTAAAATGAGCCTAAACACGACATATATTTGGCAAAATTACATCAGGCTAAATCTGGGTTAGGTCTGGGTTAGGCCAGAGCTAGGTCAAATCGGTTTCAGAGTATTATCATTGAATTAGCGAGGTTATTCCGAGTACAATGAATTCGAACCCGCTTCAAATAGAACAAATTGAGCCCACGTTAGGATCGAGTCAGGCTTGTGTTAGGTCTGGGTCAGGTCTGGGTTAGGTCATATATTACTCCGATTTGTATCGTGTTTGGGCTCATTTTACTTGGGAAAATCTCGCCAATCCATTAACAATACGTGCGAATAAAAATGTTAGAAGTTATAGAAATTATATAATTAAGAATTACACAGGATTCTGAACGTTTTCCATTTAGTATTGACGATTTTTCAGTTTTCAAGAACAAAATGGTATTTAACTACATGTTATAAACTTGATCTTTTAATCTGTATATACATATCATATAACCTATAAATGGCCTCTGATTTAGTCCTGATGACCTAATCCCAGAAAAATTAGTTATAAATAGTAGAGTCAATGAAGAACTGAGCCTTCATGCTTTCATTTATAAAATACTAGAAACTGCGTTCGCTTATTATAACACCCCTACATAAATTCCAAGGTTGTGTACTTAAAATCAATAGTCTTTATTTAATACCTTGAACTTCTGTTTTAAAGTGTAGTAAATCCGCACTTAAATTAATAGTATCTAAACTACAATTTACAGAAGCACAGATTGGGAAATTGAGTTTGTTAACCAGCCAGGAAGTGTTAGGTTATAATTTATAGAAAGCAAAATGGCTTACGCGAAAGGGCTCGACGGAAGGCAGCTCAATTTCCGGTATCCCGACGCTGAGGTACGGTCTCAAGTGGTGGAGTGCGTTTATCAGACAAGTTTTCAGCTTTGGATCGCTTCTTGAGCATTGTTTCACGTATTCAGCTATAACAATAAATTGTTAATGTAATTCGGAGGCAAACTAAATAATTTCTATAAGAATATCTTCTATAGTTGATAATAAAACTAATAAAAAATTCTGCTGAGTTTATCGTACGGAATATTTCATTTGCATATATATAATACAATAATTTTAAAAATAAGGAAATATCAGTATAGTTCACGGTTACTTTCTAAAATTCAAAACTGGAAATTTGTTACTAAAGAAAGGACAAGGTTAAAAAATGCCACTGGCAATGGTAATCTAAAAGAGAACAGAGTTTAGAGAGATGAAGATAGCAGCATCGAGAATGACCATATAAGAGCTTCGTCAATTAAAAAACAAAATTTCGCAACAATTTCTTAACGAGTAAATTATATGAAGACGAATAAGTTATAAAAGCAACATTTGTGGACTAGTTGAATTCCAGGAAATTACTATTTCTATGAATTTGGAGTAATAAAATTAGTGGTTTGGAAAAAGTGTATGGAATCATGCAAAGCTTATATATCTGAAGTTCTGTTAAAAAATAACTATGAATACACCACATAAAACTTTCAAATTCCATCCAACCTCTCGATTCCCACTTAGCCTAACAATAACATTAGAAAAGTCCCTCGAAGGCAATTACAGTGACGCAAGCCCACGAATCGGATATCGCCATGAAGCAAGCGGAAGCCGCGCTAGCACGAAAAGCTACTTGTTCGGCAGCTTGTCACTTAACCACACATTGAGAAATTCTAATGAAATTTCTTCAGTGCACTCCCATGACTGACCCCTTTATCAAAGATTTATGTAACATTTCTAAGCACTTTCGAGTCCAACCTCAGACCAGCATCCACCCTAGCCCGATCCATACCGAAAATCCTCGAGCACAAACAATGAACCTGAAACCAATCTCTGAGAGATCTCTTCCTGCTCAGCACCAAGATCCAATCCTAGGCTTTCACTCGCGCGATTTTCCACCAAACTTGACTCTGAGACTCTGCTTGTAGCCAGCAGGAAGCGATCAAGAGACCGATCGAAGACAGGTCGAAAAATCGAGACTACTCACGGTTGGAGTCCGCAGAGAGGGTTGCCGCGCTGCTGGCGACTAAGAGCAACAGGCCAACCAGGTGTCCCATCATCTTGACCTTTGGTGCAGAGCTGTTTCGAGGTGCTTCTCCGGCAGGGGTGTCTCTCCTCGTCAGGACTCGGCTGTTCTCTGACGCGAAGGCTCGCCGACAGCCACCCAGGACACTTTCGACTTCGAATCGCCGATCCCGACGAAACAGCGGCGCTAGACCAACGTCGACTATGCAAGAGGGCATTGACAGATGCCAGATCGTAACTGCGCTCGAATACTTTCACTGCTGCAACGTGCACCTGCGCCTTCTTCGTCCGGCGGACGAGTCTCGCCTAGGCTAGACCGTCGAAAGTACCCTAGATACTCCGAGATCTTTTCCTTGCGTCGGCGAAACTGGAAAGCCGCCACTGAAATGCCTATGTTCAGCTCGGGACACGCTGGGACGGATATTTTTATACGAACGGTTTGTATCGATTTTGTTTGGCGTTGGAGGTCTCATATGAGAGACAGCGAGGGATGGCGAGGGACGTTTTTGAGACATTGGGGAGTCTCGAGGGATCTTGGAAGTTATTCTTGTTGGTGTACGGGGAAACTAGCGCAGATGACAAACGACGTCTTGAAGACGTCTATTTTATGTTCATTTTATGTCTGAACGTCTTATGGCGTAATTTGGACGTTTTGAAAACATCCGAGGGCGCACGTTTTACGTCCATAAGACGTTTTAAAGACGTGGTACATGGACGTCTTAAAGACTTACGATTTTGGACATCTTAAAAAAGTTTATTTTATGGTTTGAACGTCTTATAGATGCAATTTGGACGTCTTTAACTCGTCTTGTGAATGTCTTTTAAGACATCTTAAAGACACACTGATTTGTAACTTCGAACGCTTCAAAGACGTCTTAGGACGTGTTAAGTTGTTGGACATGGATAGAATTTTACTGGATCTCTTAACGATGTTTCTAAGACATCTCTGTGCTATAGGACAGTATTCTTATATTTGACAGTAAAAGAATGCTATCCACTTGGTTGTTGATAATAATTCCTAGGGAATTGTTTATTTTAGATTGTCACATTTTTGGTTGTGACTTTAGTGACTTTTTTGTGATCGAGTTATTACTTCGGCATTGCTATTTAGTGATAGAATGATCATTTGTAATGTAATTATGATTATTGTAATGTAATTTTTTCTCGTATCATGAATAACCTGCCCTTTACGAATAATTAAACTCTTGTGAAACAGCAGCCAATGCTGCATCCTTGAGGTTAGAAGAGATTCTGAGAAAAGATTGTGCAGCATTGAGGAATATGCACGTTGCAAATGTCTGTACCATAGTAGGTGGCACATGAAAATGAAGGAATAAACATGTACTACAATATGGCATTTCTGGCAACTACTGTAACCAGCAATTTACACTAGACCCTAATTAAGGCGCAACACCATATTGCGCAACGCCATTTTCGGTAGAACGAGCACATGGAATGGGCTCCAGAAGATGCTACACGTGTTTGGTCAATTAACAGACTCACGTGTAGCACATTTGTATCTTACAGCTGATGGTTTCAGAAATTCCCCACCTTTTTCCCTGAACAGCATTTACGTCATCCTATTTCTCGAAATTTAGCTATTCTGAAAGCGTTACTTAACTCTGTGTCTCACGTTGGTTAACGATATGTTCGATTGGCGTGATAAAAGGCAACATGTGACAGACATTGTTAACGTGACGAGGGATAGATATCCTTTAATTAGAACACTAATTAAGTGGAGCTCATTCATGTGCATGATTTGCCATCTTTCTTGGGAAAATAGATATTTTTATTCGATGTGAAAGGAAAGCTTGTAGCGATGAGAGTTAGTACTGAATCGTGTTCAGTAGATTATAAAGAATTTATAGAATCCTGTTCATTTTATACAATTTAATGATTTTAACTCTAGGAAAAAAACTTCCAATTAAAAAAATAAAATAAACATATTTGTTATGTTTAGGGGCACTAAATGTATTATTATTGTTGATCTTGTGTTTAATATTTTGTGCAGAAAAGTGAAATTTTTTTAGATATTTTTGGACCCGATTTTGATTTTATTAAAATATAATTTTTTTGGTGACTCATCTATGAAAATTCTTCCAGTTTTGCATTAAGGCATATCTGGTTGCCTTTACACAGGTGCAGCGGAGTTCAAAGTCATCTGGTATCGAATGATACTCCAGTAACGAAGATTTCCTGTCATCATCTGCTTGTAATTATGACGTCAACTGCCACGCAACAAGTTACGGCATAATAAATATCCAAAACACAATATTGCATAATTCAAATAAATTATGTAACCAACTTTCGCCACTACAGCGTAACGATGTGCCAGATTATGCGCAATGGAAAATGTTACTGCACATTATTCGGTACAATAATTCGTTCTAAATCACTTTTTTAAAACTTTTGATTACCCTCGAAAACAATCTAAAAGTTTCACAAGCGATTTTGCGCTTAAGATGTTGAAGACAGGTTTTTTCAGTAATGCAAATTGATAAGATTGATAAATATTTAAATAACTATTGAGAGGAGCCTGAGCAGAAAATATTTCTGCGACGTAAGGTGAAGACATGATATGTAATTATTGTTATGAGATACAACTCTTTGCATATTAAAAAGTATTCAAGAAGAACTCGATCTCTATTCTTTTTACGCAATTACCAGATTTCTCTTAGAGTTTAACTGTCATATGTGGTACTCCTCCCAGTAAAGAAAGAGGAACATGAAACATGACACATATTTTTACTTGGAAATGAAGATAATTTAATCGATTGAAAACCGATTATTATAAATAAACATAACGCCATCAGATTAATTAATTAGGCAATGTCACGATTTGTTATAAACAAGAAGATACTTGAAGACAGAATGTTAATTAAGGAATTTTTTTAAGATACTTAATATCCTATATAATTTCACGTATACATTTAGATCATTACACATATTTTGAAACGTCCTCAGCAAAAAATGTTCAAAAAAATTATATACATCTGGTATATTTGTTTTCAAAATCAATTTGAATAAAATGAGATTATTCTACTTCTCACATATTTAAAACTTTTTTCTCTTAGGAGGTCTACATATTTTGTAACGTCCTGTATATCCATAACCTATGCCTAATTAATACATATACATTCAAAATTCAATCCAATTCCATTTTTCCAACAGCAAAGTATTTCATAGAAAAATTTTATCCTATATTTCAAATTTATTTCTATTTATTTTGAAACGTCCTGTATCAACACTTATTCTCAATCAACTTCATTCATTTTCTACACGTCATAAATTGATTCCCTTTTATTTCTTCACAAGTTCTTCATGGTTTTATACAGGGTGTAACAAATATAGTTTTCGATATTTTAAGGGGTGGTAGAAGATCCAAATTAGAGCATAAAATGTTCCATAATCTACTTTAAATAATGATAATGCTATGTACCATTACATAATGCCTTAAAGTTAAGATATCTATATCCTAAATTAGCAGTCAAAAAATTTTGTAATTTTGTAGATACATTGAGGGGTAGAAATAGAGCAAATAAGTCTGAATACATTTTGCTGTATCTTTTATGGTTTAACTTGGATAAAGTTTTGAAAATTCGAGATTCATTTCTTACAAGCATCTTAAATTTTCCAAGCTGTAACAAAATTAAACCACCCTGGAGATATATTAATTTTAAATCATTATTGCAAAATAAAGGCCAATCAGACACTATGTCATAGGAGATCTTGTGCTTCAATTTGGATCTCTTACCACCCCTTCAAAGAACAAAGACTATATTTGGTACGCCCTGTATGAAACCCTTGATATTTTTTCCAAGTACTAATCGTGTTCCATGAGAAGTCCCATGAAAAGCATTAGGAACAACGCTCACCAGGGGACTTCTCTTAGAACACTTAAGCCTCGTTCTAAACATGCCTAGACGAAATAGAAACTTTAAGAGAGGTACAAGTCAAGTAAATAAACAGGTTCACATTCGTCAAGTTCCTTCAAATCACACACTCAAGCTGCTTGAATTCCAGTAACTTGACCAATCTGAGCAAGTCTTTACAGTACTTGGCCATTAATGAATCAGATACGTTCCAACCGAAGTGTCATCAGCAAACCAAATATCCAAAAGTCGCCGCTGTACTCCCATTCGCAGGTCTCCGCCGCAGCCGATCTCCCCGCGTGTCGACGCGGAATTATGTAAGGTCGACCGAAAATCCTGGCACGCTGAACCCTTCTCTCAGATGTACCGTTGAGAGTGAAAGCGTAAGCATCGTTTGCGTGCCCGCCGCTAGCTGGGATTAGGCCTCGTGTTCGCCGCGTATACGCGCGCAACGTGACACGTTATCGATCTTCGTTACCGAGATGAGTCTGATGTTCGGTGTCCCTGTGGTTCTTCTGCTCCTGGCTGCATCCTCGACCGCAGAATTCGGTAAGGCAGCGTCCATTTCCGGTGCACTGTCGCCCTGGACTCTGGGCCCAGTGAAGGGACTCTCTGAGCAAGTTACACGGTTCCTTTTCGACAGAAGCCTTCTGACTGAACTATTCACGAAGGATCTTTGCGAAGTAATAAGTGGAACTGAGGTTTCTGTAACAGGATTGCTTCTGTGGATGGATAAGTGGTGTGCACTGTATGTGGGGCACTGAACACTGTCTTTGGGATGACAGTGTTTTGGGTGTCAGGGTGTGAGGTAGAGGTTGAGGTTTGGTGGGGCTGAGGGCTTCAGAATTTTGAAGGCTTTTTGGTCTAGTTTGAAGTTTATTTTGAAGTGTTCTGAGTGATATTGTTCTGGATAGTATAGCTATTATAGAGCCAGTACTATGGACGCCATTTTGGACACCCACAATGTAGTAAAATGTAGGGACTTGGGACTTCGGCACAAGGTTACTAGGAATTTTAGTTTCTAATGCTTGTGCCTTGATTTTAAATTCTAAATATGCTTCTGGGTTTTTGGGAAATTCACTTTGTAGAGAGACCAAAGTTGATCAACAGATTAGGCGTATTTATGCAAATTTATGCTTCTTTTTACGATGCAAATAAAGAAGACTTAACTCCTGTTTCTAGACAATTCTAGGAAAATAATCGAAGAATGTGCAGGATGGACCAATAAGAGTTACCACTTTAATATCTCCAGAGTTATGAGGACAACGAAATCACTTTTTTGCAAGTGAAATCACTTAAATCATATGGAGATATTCAGAGACATAAAATGTAGAAATGTTTAGAGCAGTGATTCTTATCGGTGCAGCCTCTAGGGTATGGACGTTGCCAAATGGCAATACTACGTCTTTCTGAGTCACGATTTTACCTTTCTATTAATGTGAACGCTATTTGTCCTTCCATTACACCTAACTTAAAATTAATATTTTTATGAAGATTGTTCCAGGCACCAGAGTTCCACATGTATCTATTACGTGACTATTCCTTGTTACCTAGTTTTTAATTATGCCCATCTATTTCGACACATCTTCACGTAACACGTTCACCACTCACGCGAAAGTTTCGACAGAGCCAAAATATCGCCTGAATATTGGATAATAGTGACTTTCTCGTCAATTGATCAGTGCCAGATCAAGATGAAGAAAAATGGCATCTATTCAATGCTAAAGCTTTTGGATGAGAAGTGCGTCAATATTACGCAAAGGAGGTCGTAGAGTAAAAAATGATGCAGGTGGAAAATTCTCATGGAATGTGGGAGCATTGTAATGCAAAGGGGAGACAAGTTGGTGCACGAAGATCTTGATTCAATGTAAATTTAATTCCTCGTTATATTTGTTATTTCTTCACGTGGGGTCTTGAAAGGAATTGCAATCTTTTCCTGGAATAGTCGGTAGAAATTTAACTCGAAAGAGCGCAGCCTTTGTACAAATATAGGGAAATTGTGGTTTTCGTTGCCCTTTTTGGTGGATGACCTTCTGTGTGGGCAAGGCTTATTTTGTCTAGAAATGGTACAGCACCAATTGGCTTCTAGGAATGCCACAGTAGATTACATTACACTATTCTGTGTAAATGTTTATTGCATTCTTCTTTGCCCCAGTTTTTTTAGATCGAAATTATTTCGCACTGAATCCTTGAATATTTTTTACTTCTTTTTGCTCTTAGATGACTATATAATTAGTCTCTTTCTAGGTCTTGTTTCAATACTTTTCCAGACTGGAAATGTTTTCTGTATTTCCGCTAAACCTCGAAAGATGTCTTTCGCCAGGCCTGAACCTCGAACTAGTTTCGAGGCACTACTAGACTCCCTAATTAAGGAGACAAGCAGTATTTACTAAAAATATTGGACTGTTATTTTACACTAAAACAAGATGCAAAATATTAAAAATGATCCAAAGATGCAAAACACTCAATTTCACATTTTTCTTTAGTTACTGTCTTTCATGTCTTTCATTGTATATTTCACTATACTAAATTCTTGAATAAATCTTGAATAAGTTATTTTACAGACTCTCAATTCTGATAAAGTAATATTTCCATTCCTATTTTCACTTCATACTCTTCACTCTTACACAAAACATATTCAAATTAATGCTCATCACTAAATAAATTACACTAGTAACTTTTTAAATACTTATGTTACTAAAAGTAACTAGGAAATTGTCTTACATCAGATTAAAAGACTAAATTTACCAATTTTCAGAGGACCACTTCAAGGATTGCCATCCCAACGTGTCAGGTTTCGACTCCTGCCTCCGAGAAGCTCTAAACGAAGTTCGACCATATTTCAAAACTGGACTCCCCAAGTACAATGTGGCGCCATTCGATCCTTTTTTCGCTAAAGAGGTTTCTGTATCCCGCGGAATGCCGAATTTTGGATTCACCTTGACGCTGAGGAACATTACAGAGAGCGGATGGAGTGGCAGTAAAGTGACAAAATTCGTCAGTGATTTGCCTCACCACAAGGTAAAGTCAATTATATTTATTCATGGATCAAGTTTCTCACTAAATTTTCTCGTATTTCTAGACAAAATCTTCGGGTAAACGAGTTGGTTATGTAAATGCGAAAGTTTAAACTTTTTAACATTTCGAGTAGTCGTTGCTACTGTTGGGATAAAATCAAGTGGCCAGTCAAGGCTCCTCCCCCACTTCTGAAGAAGTCTATTTCTCCATAGGGAAGTAGTTGTCGCTATAGTTAAGACAAAATTAAATGTCCACGCAAGGCTCTTTTCTTCACTTTTGAACAAGTCTGTGCCCTCCATAAAGAAATGGTTGTCCCTACAGTTGGAACACAATCAACTGGCCATTCAATACTGCTCCCCCTACTTATCGCTATGGTTGAGACAAAATTAAGTGGTCAGTCGAGGGTCTTCCCTCTACATCTAAAGATCTCTATCCCCTCCATGACGAAATTTTTGTCACTACAGTTGAAACAAAATCAAGTGGCCAGTCGAGGCTCCTCCCTCCACTTCTAGGGAAGTCTATTCCCTCCACAGCGCTCATAGTCTTAAACACTCTTATGGTTTTAAATCTTTGTTTTAAAACCATAATCTTAGCTTCAGAATTATTCAATGCTATTACAATTAAGTAAATGTTTCTGCATTTTTATTCCAGATTGTTTATACTCAAAGCTTCCCAGAGAAATTCCTCGCAGGGTCTTATGAGTTCAAAGGAAACATGTTTAGCTCCACGATGAGTAACAAAGGACAGTTCACGTTAGCTCTTTGTAAGTGATGCAAATTGGTTTCCTAGTTTTAGAAAAAAAATTTTAAAAAAAGACTTGCGTAACTTACAGGTTCTAGGTTAGGAAAAAAATATTCCTAATTTATTAATGCTACGTTTTGTTGCACGTGAAAATACAGGGGGATGCAATATTCGATCCTCACACAGTAATTGGTACTCTTACCTCTTACCCTATAATTAAGTTAGAGAATATGGAGGTTTTTCATTAAGAGCGAAAAATCTTTAAACTTGAATATAATTAGTTGTATGCAAAGTATTTTCAAAATTTTCATTTAAATTTAAAGTACATTCAGTGCCATTAAGTATGGAAAGGAATATTGCTAAAACATTCTCCACAATTTTGTTTGGTAATGTCTCGGAAAAAACCCAATTTTTTATGATATTGTCGCATAACTGAGGCTCTATTTCACCAATAATAATAATGACAAGGCTACTTGTTACACGAATAAATAAAATATGGTTTATAGTTCTTGTCATTTTATTATAATTAATTCAGATATACAATAAGTGTATTTACTCAAAGATTTTCACAATATTGAGTCGACATAAATGGTACGACGCGACGTCTGGTGGTAGAAAAGGAAAACATTATTAACATTACGTTGAGAACACGTTTCCCTTCAATTACATTTCTATACGAAGGATTTGTTTCGTCTAAGAGTAAATTTTTTTGATTTTAATTAATATTACGTGTATTTTGCGGTCAACGCATATTATTTGTCGCCATATTTAGTGCATATTGGTTAGGTTCCGCCACCTACGTCCCATGAATCCTATTCTATGAATCCCAATACTTTCTATGCGACTTATTTTATTTAAGTTCAAAGATCTGTCACTCTTAACGAAAGATCCTTTATAATTTGTATTTGTTTATAAAATTCACAAAGCTTTTTCTCATAATTTTAGATGATCTAATTCAAACCACCACCATTACCAAACCACCTGGCCGAAAGATCAAAGTTAGCGTAGACGTGCAAACGATCAGAGATTTGAAGCTACACATTACAAATCTGCTTTCTGGTAGGCAGATTCTCGAAAACATCCTCGACAGAATAATAAATGGCGCCTGGCAGCCAGGGTTCGTCATGACCAGGCGTTTGATCAACGACCTGGTCTCCACTGCGTTCACGGAAATATTCGGCAACTCTTTCCGCAATTTCCCATTCGAGAAGATTATCAAGCCGAAACCTGGCACGAGTTAAAGTCAGTAAATTTCTTTTCCAAAAAAATTTGAGTTCAATCTACGAAGACATAGTCTGGTCTGATAATTTTCGCGAAATCATGCTGTATATAATACAAAACAGAAAATGGATGCTGGATAGAGTATAGAACATATTTTTATACTTATTTTTTAAAGTGACTATAATCTTTTTCTTAAGAAGATTAGCAATGTGTTTAGAAAATAAGGATCGAAGAATACTCCTTTTCTAGTTTTCTTTATACTCGAAGCGTAAGAGTAAACTAAAATTAATAATCCACAGACCAAAATTGTGTAACAGAATATAATTTAATAGCCTGTGCTAATGAAAATTAAGAATTAAAAAGTTTTTACTCACACAATGCATTTCAAAATCATAAGTATTTAAAATGATGGTAGATACAAAATATTGAGAGCTTGAATTCTTAAAATATTATACAAAATTTATTCCAATTTGATTTAATCTTAAAATACAGGAACTGAAAATTCTATGGTAATTGTACAGTCCCTAGACAGCACGAGACGTCTTAAAGATGTCTATTCTATGTCCATTTTATGCCTGAACGTTGCATGACATAGTTTGCTCCTCTTAACAACGACCTCAATCAAAGACATTCGAAATTTACGCCCATAACACGTCTTAAAGACATATTACATGGACGTCTTGAAGACTTACGCTTTTGGACGTCTTAAAGACGTCTATTTCATGTCTAAACGTCTTATGGACGTAATTTGGACGTCTTTAAGACGTCTTATGAATGTGTTTTAAAACGTCTTATGAATCTTTCTTAAAGCGTCTTATGAATGTTTCCTAAGATATCCTAAAAACATACTACTTTGCAACTTCGGACGTTTCAAACACGTCTTTTAGACATCCTAAGGACTTTATTAGATGTCTTTAAGGCGTTTTTGAGACGTCTCTGTGCTACATAGGTCATAAAACGCAATATATATTAAATCCAAAGGATTCAAATTTACCTCTATTTGGAATCAAAGCATTTTTCTTCCGAAGTCATTGAAATCCCGCCATTAAAAACACACAAAGAGAATCGATCTACATCGTTCCCATTGCAAACGAGGAAATACTGCAACGAAGAGAATAAATATTACAAAATAACTGTTATGATTCCTGCTGAAAGCCATGAACAATGGGCTCAGATTATTCGATGGTTTATCGAGGATCGCGATATTCTGTGGGTTCTCACGATTAACGAAGAATGCAGCGAAGTCAGAAGAGAAGAAGAGGCTTTCTTCTGTCGGATAGCTGCTCGCCTTGAGAATACTACGGTCTCTGACCTCACGTTCTCATGTGCGAGCTTCGTGCATCAACATCCCTGCCTCGATTCTCATTGTAGGGAATCGATAGATCGCTCATACTGATTTTTCAGTGCAAACATGGCGGACTATAACGGGAGGCTTGGGAAGAATCTTTTAATACTATCGAAGAGGGGAAGTTTCATAGTTAGTATTAGGCTGAGGATTTTTATGCATTTTTGGGATATTTAATTCGGTGTAAAAAAGCACAGAGTACACGTGATTTTGAAAAACATACAAATATTAAAAAATCTTAATTTATGAAAATCTGACATTCAAAATGAACCCTCATCTGCAATGATGTGTTAATCCACAAAAAATTGAATTTCGAGTTATGAATATAGTGTTATTGAAAATAACATAATTAATCATATTTTTAATAATAAGTACTTGAATAGAAATTTTGGGTCTACACTACATGTTGCATAACAAAGTTATAGAAAACAGAAAAGAGAAATGTTATACATACGTCTTTTTTTTGCTTTCTAAAACGTTACATAACATTGTCACATGCGTTCAGGCATAAATGGGGCATAAAACAGACGTTTTCAAGACGTCATGGGGTTTTCTTTTTCTGATCAACTGAAATCGACGAAGAACTAAGTATTACCAAACATTTATCTCGTCAGAACTTTTTAAGAATTCTATATCCGCCCATTTTACGTACAATCGCAGTGTCAACGAATCCATTACTGTTTGGCTACCGTCACAACGTTCTGTTACAATCGATTTCGATCACGACGCCAGGTTACGGTGTTCATTAACGGTGCTTAGCATGCTCAGTTAAGACTCTCCACTTTTGTGACGTCCTCTGACGTCTGCGGTTACTTTCAGTGTCCCTGTCTCAAATTTTTATTGCCGATTATTATCAAGTATTACGAAGCATCGAAAAATACAGGGTATTTCAGGTCACAAACGACAGACTTTGCCTACATGATTGAGGGATCATTCTGAGCAAAAAATGTTATATACACTATGGGTCGATTTGTCTTGGTTTTTGAGATATATATAAAAATTAAAAATACTGAGGCTGCTTTTAACCTCAACCTTCCACTGGTGACGTCACTTTGTAACCTCACTAGTGGTGGCCACACGTCACTTTGACTGCAAATGCAAAATACATTAATTTGGAAATGTAATATTATAAGCATGGTTAAGTGGAGTTAATTAAGTCACTTGCGTTCATGAAAACAAGAGGTGACCATTTTGAACAATTTGTTTAAGTCAGTCTATCACTTCAGTTATGTCACACTACGTAAGTTAAATTTTACGTAAATGTAAATATCAAACTAGGTGACAATTATTTACTAATTTTTTGGATAAAATTTTTATTAAAATGAATTTCATTATTATACTTAAATACTAAACTGATCAGAAATTAAGTAACTAAGTGCTTGACGATAGACTGAATATATTATTATAATGCTTACTTGTCGTTTATACTACTTTCCTTTCCATATCTCAAAAACTAAGACAAATCGACTCATAGTATACCTAACAGTTTTGCTCAGTATAACTTTTCAGACATGTTGGCAAAGTTTATCAATTGAGATCTGAAAAACTCTGTACATGTATTTTGAATGGACACGCGTGTCTAATGGTTACGCTTCTGCAAGAACCGTCGGCCATTTTGGTACGCAATGCCTCATCATTGCTTCGCGATTTCTGTCACTCGCGATGACCTCTTTAGAGCGCTCTTCCATCCGACTGATCTCAATTTTGAAATTGCAATATTCGCGAGGAGAGTCCCCCTGGATAATAACGTTTTTTCTCCGCCATTTTGATCGTTTCTCTCGCGCTGAAGAAAGTTGCAAACGAACCGCGATAGGCTTCGAGAAAGTCTGCCGTTAAAATAATTAACGTGCATCGCGTTCTGTATCAGTCGTTACGACGTAGCGCACTTAGAGGGCTCGGAAAGGAGAATAAAAATTTAATGGACGCTGCTCGTTGCGGGAAAGGACCGGCCGCGTTTCGATTTCTTCGCGCTTTCTAACGAAACAGTCAACCACTGGCTGACCTCTATACCGGTCATGAAAATTACGTTCGCGACGTCGAAATGGTCGTGGAAAGTTCCATTGATTGGGTGGAGAAAGAAATCGGTTTAGTGACCCAGACGAGGATCGAGATTATTACTGAATCGTAGTTTGAAGAAGCAGTAAAGATCGAAAACCGAAAATTGGGATACTGTTGCTAATAAAGTATTAAAGTCTTGGCCTACTTATCAATTGTAAACGAAGATGAAAAAGAGAACAAAGCAGTCTTTAAAGGACATACACCACTGTGCATAAGTATTTGGACATGTCTACATTTTTGCAATATACAGGGTGTTCACTTGAAAAGTTTACGTCAAAATATCTCGAAAACAACACATTTCTGGAAAAAATGATACAAACAAAAGTTCCTCGACTTTAAGGAGGAAATAAAACTGTCCTATTTATTTTTTATTTGTCGATCTTAAGGTTATTTGTAGGTTAACTTTGTTGTTTTAAGTAGAAACGTAGGTATATTTTTTACAGATTTTGTTACAGAAAAAGAAGAAGCTTTTGTATGAGAAAATTTTTAACTAGACTTCGTGTTAAAAATAATATACGTTTCTATTTTATTACATTGCTATATTATATTATTATAATATTTTATTTTTGCTAAAAATTGAAGCCGACCGATTTTTGCATCAACTCTTTCTCTTATTGGTAATATTAATGGTGACTATTAAGGATTGGTGATTTCAATGCTTTACTGGCAATGTGGCTCTAGAATTAAGAGAAGCTCTCTGAGAAAAGTGTAATTAAAGGAAAAATTAGGACAGAATTATTCAAAATTTATTTCTGACGTAACTTATGAAATTACCTATATGTATACAGAAAAAAGATGTTAAACTGAAGTTATTGAACTCTTTTTTAGAATTTACAGAAGTACTCTAACAGGTCTGGGTTTAATAGAATTAGTAAGAGTCGACTTTGTAGATTTAACGAAGCTGATCTTATTATACTCAAGTTACTAGATTCCAAAAAAGTCTATCCTGCTTAGATCTACTTAGAAGACATTTGCAAAATCTGTATGACAATTTTTTCGTGAATAAGTGTGAATAGTTCATGAAAAATTAGCGAAGAAGTTGAATTTCATAGAATATAAGTATACAGCCATAGTAGTTGTCACAAGTATTATTATTATTATTATTATTTAGTTCCTGAGTGGATAACTTAACACTAAATAACCAAATAACACTAGTTGTCATGGATATAATATGCCCTTTAAATAGAGAGATTCTCAAATTACTGTGATAAGTTGTCCCGAATCCAGTACCTTTTTATTAAGAACAAGAACTTAAAGCCAAAAGGCCCTCAATTATCTTAATAAATGCATTCAAAATCCTAATTAAATACATATAAAAAATTCAAAACATAAGAAACTGAACCTTCTAACCATGCACCTATTAATTGCAGCCTTACAGTAAATAATCTATTTTATTTAAATATTAGATCTTATTATAAATACCAAGAATCTCAATCCAAAAATACCCCAATAGCAGAAAATTACCTATTTTATCCAAATATTAGATCTTCTCATAAAAACCAAGAACCTCAATCCAGAAAGTCCTTGATTACAGAAATGTATCTATTTTATCCAAGTATTAGACCTCATAAAAACCAAGAACCTCAATTGAAAAAGTCTTTGATTACAGAACTGTATCTCATTTATCCAAGTATTAGACTTTATAAAAACCAAGAACCTCAATCCACAGTCCCCAATTATCCTAACAAGCGAATAAAGAACCAAAAAAGAGAATACTCACTCCAGCCCATGGCACGCTTGTGTACCCACGATTCTCCAGTCAGACAGGCGTGCTCGCTCCGTCCTGTTCTTCGTGTTCGAGTCTTGAAGGCATAGCGGGGGCAATGTCAAGGTGCGCTATAAGGCCTGACGCATCCTTGGCTGCCGGTCATTCCACGAGAGGAAATTCGATTGAGGAGCATCGACGTTCGTCGCAACGAGGCCAACGATCGCGCGACCAAAAGAACGAGGATGAAGAGTATCAGTCTGTTGGTGTGCGCGTGTGCTGTGCTGATAAGCGCCGAGGCGACTGGCAAATACAAGGGCCTCGAGTTTTTGGAGTCCTGCTCCAGAAGGGACCGAAACGTGGAGGGCTGCCTCGCGAGATCGGCCAACATCCTCACTGAACACTTTCGTCATGGTAAGATGTGCCATTATTGACTTTCGTTTCATCATGTTACCATTTTCTTCTTGATTGAATAGTGGGATTTCACGTTTTTGTGAGGTCGTTGCTCTTCCAGCTTGGGAATCTGAAACAGAAGTGGTTGGGAAGCGTTAGATTTAGAAATGGTAAAAATGGCACTAATATGTACAGAATGAGTAGGAAAGTTTGTAGTGTTTTTGTAAATGAAGTTTAACGTAAAATATTTTTGTTTGTTATTCATTATATTTATAACAGATAGAGTTTCATATGAGTGCCATTTTTCTGAAATGGCAAAAGACTTGCTTTTAATATTAAAACGGAGTCAAATTCAATAATATCACAAACTACTGTTTATAACAAAACTATCACATATATATAACACCTTAAATCCTACAATTATTAAATAATTTTCAAAAAAACATTTTCCAAAATTCAAAGAAATTTTAAACTCACCTTGAGCACAGAAATACAAAACGAAGCGTCAGAATTTACAATTTAAAAAAACACTGAAACTAGCACCAGCAAGTATAACAAATATAATCACTAGACACACTTGAATAACGTGATCAACTAGTCGCGAACTTGACACGCGCGGTAGCACTGAAATCGCGCGCTGGTTTGAAAGCTGCAGACCCATTTTCTAAAAGTAGAATTCGAGCGTGAGGGTCGCGTGTCGCGCAAAAGGAAAACACGGAAGTCGAAAGCCGGGGATTGCCTGATTAACAGGGGACCACGTGGTTGTTGAAAAGAGCAGAAAAAAGGAGTCCTGTGGCAGGGAAGCAGGTTATAACGGTGTATTCGAATGGTCACCCAGTGTCCTACATTCCTCGCGCGCTCGTCGCGACAGACTGATGGAATAGGTTCGATCCTCTGACGCATGTTGTGTACGTGAGGCGAATTTGACCCTTAAATTTTGTCCTCCAATGGCAGGGCATGGATTGAGCTTACAGCCACGCCTATTTTTCTGCTGTTCTTGTTTAGTGAGAATCAGGGGAAGTGGATAAGAATGGCCTATCGAATTGTAACACCTTTTCTTTCTTTGTTGGCTGGTTGAAGTGGGAGTCGCGGGTCTTTGCACTTTGAGTTTTCTTTTGATGCGCTGGGTGCCATTTTTTGTCAATTATTAGTGAGGTGTTTTTGGCGAAGTACAATTATTTGTTTTATTTATATTTAAGTAGGGATATATGTATGAAATATTACATACTTTGTGTATGTATTAAAAATGGACTAGAAATGAATAGCTGAGATTGTAGCCAACGTCTGTACCATTTCTAAGAAATATTTATTTATTTAAACTAATTATTCTAGAGTATAGGGAATCTTTTTTAGGCGAATATTTTCTGTGACAACTCCACCTCACATTATTCAGTTAAAGAGACTTAATATACAAAATGTAGATACCCTTCTGAAGTAGCCATTTAAAAACTGAAAGCAAATCGCTGTCATATTAAAATCCTGTTTAATTGTACTCAAAAGTTTAACAATAAGCAAAACGTATCCTACTCTTATTTCCACCGAAACTGAGTAAGAAATTTACAGAAACCTTACACAACTATTTTTACCAAAAAATGGTCAACTTCGAGCCTCCTATTAACCAGACCAATTTTATGTAATTTCATACTGACATTAATAAAAACTCGTGAATTTTCTTACCTATAATATCTCAACATATTATGCTCAATTTTATTCCAATTATCGCAGGTTTGCCTCAACTGGGCTACCCAGAGGTGGAGCCAATTATCCTGGACGAGCTGCATATAGCTCTCGGTGGTGGGCCTGATGGGTACAGGGCCCAGTTCAAGGACGTCACAGCAAGAGGAGTCTCTGGACTGCGAGTGACAGGTTTGAGAGCCAGGTTGTCGGACGATGAAGTGCAACTGCAACTAGCGTTGAGTATCCCGAAGATTAGAGCCGCTGCCAAGTACAGATCTAGTGGGACCTTGATTTTGGTGAAAGCTTCTGGAGCTGGTGACTACTGGGGCGAATATGGTGAGGAACTTATTTGAAGACAATTTTAATAATATTAGAAAGAACTCTGATAATTTTGGAATGTTTTGTTGCCATTTTTCATCAGTATCTAATTCGGGAAGTGACAATGATTAATGATACTTGGACTGACTCTAGAGGCTTCAAGATATTAAAATGTTAAATCATTAGATGAATAATTTCTTTCAACTATTCAAAAAAATAAGTAGATTGCAGATTTTTATGCAGTTAAGGAAATTTAAAATGTATGAATGGTACCAGAGTGCGTGTAATATTATAAAATATAGAAAACATGAAAAATAGAATACAAGTTATAGTATTTAAAACAGGAAGCAAATTTTTATTTAGGTTTAATTTTTTCAACTGTGTTCGTGAAAGTTCGCAGTCAAGCAACAAGTATTTATTAACATTGAAAATTGTTTAAAATTATACTACTCACTTTTTTGGTTTGACAGTGCAACCAAGCAATTAGCAAAATTATTACAATTGTATTATTATTAAATTCCCAAATCAGGAATGTTATAGAGTACTAACACTAATTAAAAATGTTAATTAGAAATCGCTATAATGCCAATTAGTGTTGAGTTAGCAGTGACATCAACTCCGTCAAACGAATCACATTATCATTACTTATTTTATTACCATAACTGGATTGCCAAACTTCTTCAAGTTTCTAATATTCGTTTGGGATATGAAATTAATTATGGTCAAGCTAATCGTGACATTCAGTCTGATAGTCGAATCATGGTATTACCACGTCTTATTACCATAACTGGATTGTCCAAACTTCCAGGTTCTAGCAGTCATAGGGCAATGACCCTAAACGTAAAAGTCAAGGGCGTTAAGTTCATCATGGATATTATAGTCATCATTCATTAGTCATTCGATTAGGGAACTGTAGAAATGATTGGAACTCATTTATTATACTTGGACTATTCTGCAGAGAGTACATGACGTCTTTAAGACGTCTTTAAGACGTGTGCCATATGAGTAAAAGCTGAAGTTTCTATATAGTGGAATTGAACTTGCAATGAAATGATTAATTCGTGAGAGTCAAAAATGATTTTGACTCTCACTATGACTTTGAAGTTTAGTTTCATGAATGATTATAATGCAAATAACAGACCCATGTGGGCTCAGTGAAAATAGTCAAGTAAAAGTCAACTGCATTGACTTTCACCGCCTGCGTGATGCAAATTTGTCGCTGAAGAACTTTGCATTTGGTTTCGTTTGGAGTGAGGAACAGAAAGTACTTTCAAATGTTTCGAGAGAGATGCTAACAACTACTAAGTGAAAGAGTAATTTATACACTTTGGAAGTAGAGAAATGAAAGAAATTTTGTTAACACTGCAATGGAGTAATAATTAAAAAAATTTGAATCTTGTTGTAAACTCCTATATTATGAGAAACACTGTGCTCGTTTTTATGCGAATGGTATCATTGACCTTCAATCACGTTCACCTTGTGAAATGCAACTGGCTTTGCATAACTGCACATCGATGTTTACAGTATTTATAACATTTTTTTAGGCATATAGTTTACGAAATTTATTGAACAGTTTTTTTCTAAATTTGTAATAAAATTGAAGGTCTCACGATTTTTGAAGAGTTTTTTGTTAATTATCTTAAAAGCAACAACTTTTTTTCATTTATTTGGATAAATTATAATAAATTTTCGCAGAGAATTATGCAACAACTTCAATTTTTTATTTAAGAAGAAGTTATTACTTCCACTAGTATCTTTCTTCTACACTTGCTGAAATCACTAATTTATAATTGTTAAATGTAATTTCACAATCATTTTTACACAGGCCTTATAATATTAAAAAATATATAATATTATTAAGGACGTTTTCAAATTGACAATTAATAATGCAAATTAATTATTGCATAATTCCCAAGTAGCACAGAGACATCTTAAAAACATTTTGAAGATATTCAGTAAAGTCCTAAAAATGTCCAAAAGACATTCTATTATAAGAACATATAAAATTATGCTATAAGACGTTCAGACATAAAATGGACATAAAATAGACGTCTTAAAGACGTCGTGTATTATCTGGATTGGTAGTTCATTAAAGGAATCATTGCATTCACAGTATAAAGTAATTACTTTGAAAGCAAATTATATTGCAATTATGGAAGTGATCTAAGCCAAAAGTCTACAAAGTGTTGAATTTACATAAATTTGCATCATAAACTAAGTGATAAATTAAAATGTTTTTCAATTCTTACTATCACTTTCGTAATTAGTCCTACTAATGTCTACAAAGTGGTCAGTTTAAATGAACGATGGCAGTACTGATAATGTGAACAGCATTTACGTAACATTTGTAATAAATGTTGCCAACACTTAGAGAGTTTTCAGTTAAATTAATCATCCTACACGTATACAAATAGTCTTACAAATACTTTCCTGTTTTCAGAGGGTGTTAAGGCCAAAGTCTTCATCAGGGCGAAGCCATTCATGGTTCAAGGTCGTCGGTACCTGAGGTTGCAGCAGCTCAAGATGGACTTCAGCGTGCAGAACATCAAAATGGGCGTCGAGAACGTTCGTGACAGCAATGCCATAATACGTAAGTCTATCCTCACATCAAAATGCAACACTATCCCTCTCCAGTAAACTACTGAATCGTAAACATAAGTATCGCAAAAATTGCATTTCAATAGGAAGAAAAGTGGTTTCAAGCAATTCCAACGCTTCATAAATCAATATTTCATAAAAAGCAGGGAACGACTGTATCAAGAAACAACTTCTTCCCGATAAATTCATAATATTCATCTTGCGTCAGTCTAATAGACGGTCGAAAAACTTGTTGAAAAATTTATGAAAACTACTGTCTTCGAAGTCGGAAGATTATGCAAGATTCACTCAAGCTCATTGTTTTGTTTTCTTTTATTTTCAGTTGCCGCACTGAACCTGTTCATTAATACCAACAGCCAGGAGCTGTTGAAAGAGATGAAGCCGGATCTCCGGAGAAAATTAGTCCAAGTCATGACGACCTTCGTCGAGAAGATCTTTGCCCAGGTGCCATACGATGCCTGGATCACCGATTAAGTTCGGCGAAATGGCTGCTTTTTATGCCACCACTTAGTTTTATCGACCATTCACGATCATTAATTTATAGTACAACGTTCCATTCTCATCGATAAACGTTTCTCGAATTCCAAATTTTATTTGTCGCGATAAGAAGGTTGGAGCCTCTTATCGAGGGAATTATTTTCACTTCTTCTTTTTTAAACATCAGCATCATCGCGCTTTTAATTGGCTAGATATGTAACTTTGACTATTGTATAAGATAAGAGGTACAAAAATTAACAGTGGACATTCATTTTGTCACTATTTTGTTAGGTTTATCGTTTTTCATCTTATTTAAGCGACTAGCAGAATTCTTATTAGCCAAATTCACAGTAATATTAGGACGCACCTTAAAGTGATAGTTTCATTATTTTATACTTTTATACTTTATTTATACTTATTTCATTCTTAGTAGTGATGTGTGATAAGGTTTGTGTGAGCAGTTTGTAATTTTGCAATGTTCGATTAATATCTCCCTAATTTGTGTGCTGCAACATTGTGATTGAGATGCAATTTAATTAATCTAGTGTATCTAGGAAAATAATGTTAATCTTGTAATCCTGTAGATATCGTCGGCTCAATTTTTATGTAAATTTTATTATATAAAAATCACATGCGTATTATATACCTATACAACTCTGTCTTATTTTTTTCATAGATACTTACTTTAGACATTTTTATTCTAGAAAATTTACTATTTCAAAGCCCTTTTCCATTTAAAGGTTAGCGTTATTAAATTTCAAGATGGCGTCCTCAGGATTCCCTCAGTAATCAAGCTTATTCTTACCCGTGTATTATGCAATAGCCACTTTTATGATTGATTTAAGCATTTTCTGACAAATAATGGCTTTTATTATCTGAAATGCTTGAACGTGATAGTGCTCCTTGGTAGATGATCATAATCGATTATTCATGTTCCTCCGGAAGTTTCAACCTGAGGACACGTGATTATAACTCACGTCGTCGCTCGTGTTTCGAGTATTTTTCTCGAAGTCTTTGTCAACAATCATGACTCCTCGTCAAAATCATGGAATGACAGTGCACGTTTTTTTTTTTTTTTCAACGAACTTTCGAGTGGCTCGTTCGAATAAATTGTCTCATTAAAATTTCAAAAGAATCTCTTTTAAATAAATTAATAAGTTTTTTTTCCGCCTCGGCTACATTGTTGAGCTGTAATGTTGATATTTAAACGTGGGAGGAAGAAGAATGTAATTGTTAGTTCTTCGTAATTAAAATATTAATTGTTTTACAATGTTTGTTTATTTTAATCAAAATTTTAATTTCTGAAAATATGGAAATATTTTTTTAAAAAATAAATCAAATTCGCAAGGCGTAACATACTGAAACGGAAATAGGAATTCATTATCAGAGTAGCTAGTGATTTACTGATTCAGTTTCATTTGTTTCTGTCGTTATTCTCTTTTTACGATTCATTTAGCAAATAAGCCAAAAGCACTCTGGGACTTTTCCTAACAAGTTTCAAGTAATTGCAGATGTATTTCCTTCCCAAACATGTAAAAAATTTTATGACACATAATACTTCCCAAGCAATCATGTTTTGACTTACTATGCCTTGGACTTTAAATAACATTAAAATGCGTCACGCTGCACAATTCGTAACATCTTTTTGCAACCAAAGTTACATAAACGTGCTCAAAATTTGAATATGCTGAGTTTATTGCACTTTGTTATGCAATGAGTGGTTAGAAAATATTTTGAGGTTTGAGTGAAAGAAAAATATTTAAGGGTGGTAGATTTTGGACAAGATTCTGTATTATCATTTATAAATATAGAAATCTAGAAAAAATGACTGTGTCTTTGTGTGCTTAGCATTTCAAGATGCTTCTATATGTTTCTTGTTTTCATTATCAATTAACTCCTCCTCAAATAAAAAACCCAAGCCACTTCTCCAAGTAAATATTCCTTCAGTTTTGGTCTTTTTTCTTATCATCAAACAATTCAAAGACGGAACTCGAGTAGATGACTCGTTTCTCAAGCATGCCAAGGAACCAGGCATCATCACAGCGTCAAAAAAAGAAAACGAACGAAGCCTAGCTCTTTTCAATTTACGTCGTCGAAATTGAATTCACAAAATTCCCTTGACGAAGGAACCTCTCTTCCTCACTTCCTCAATTTGAGACAACCTCACCGATCGATTCCTCAATGTCACACAATAGGACACGATAGGGCAGCATAAATTAGCATAAATCGCCGTTGATTATTATTAACGACGGGCTTTAATATTCGAGAAACAGACAAATCGATCTACAGTCAGGAAAACGTCATAAAAACGCCATGAAATTATGTTGGAGATTACGTAATATTTCTTCTCTTCCTGGGATTCGAGATCTTATTTTAAGAACAAGAACAATTTCGTTACAATTAGTAATTCACTTGATAAAAATCGAAACAGAAAAATGGGTTTACAATAAATCAAGAAAATGTCACAAGATTAATTTTACATAATATTCTTTCTCTTCCTAGGATTCAAAAATTTAGTTAAAATAATATGAAATCAGTAGACTCAGGAATATACTCAGTACCTACCATCTACAATTATTTACCTAATAAATATCGAAATGGAAAAATGGGTTTCCAATAAATTAGAGAAAATATCAAGAAACCTTCATGAACTAGGTTTTGCATAATATTTTCCTCTCCCTAGGATTCGAAAAATTATTTTAAAAAATATTACCAAGAATAATGAACCAAGAGAAAAATTGCCCACTTATTATAAAAATTTCTCAAAATAAAAAATGATTTACTAAATAGAAAATCGTCGAAATTTAGCGCGCCAAAGACTGAAACGTCCGAAAGGCGCGTTTCCACAGCATGTAACTCAAGAAAGTGGGCGAAGCGCGACGAGGAAGAGGGTCGCGGCACCTTGACCCTGTCCTTCATCGACGTTGACGAATATCGTGTTACAGAAGAGCCAGACTTTTCGCTGCTCGTGCAGTTTTCTCAGAGAAAACAAACGACACGACGACAAGACAAAGGAGAGAGAATCAGCGACGTGGCTCGGTGGAAATGCAATAGGCAGTTTGAATATTAGATGGAGGAACCGATTATTCCTGTTTTTTCTGTTTGTAAAACACTCGAAGATGGGGCCCGAGTTTCCTCTCATCCCTGCCTCCTCGAAACGCGAAGTTTTCGTAGTCGTGTTACGGTAAAAGCAGGTTTCCAAATGCGTCACTGAAATTCTTGGACATTTGACTCTGGGCTAGTTAGGATAACGGTAGTTCGGTTGTTTTGATTAAAAAAGTGGGAGCAGTTGCTCTACGCAGGTCATACAGTGCTTTCGAACTGACGACATGTAATGATGGCACTTGAGGGATGCTGTGTGGGGGCCATTTTATGTATGAACCTGTAGGATTGAAAAATAATACAAAGATGTAGAGAACGTATAGCTGAATATTTCCATCTCGTCTGAATGTCGAAATTAATATAGAATAATGCAGAATCAGAAGCATTAGTTTATGAATATTTGAATGTATAGGGTGTTTCAGAATGAGAGGGTTAAATTGCATGGCTCAGCGATTTTTTTATCTAAAAAGGAGAAAATTTGGGATATTTGAACTATATAGGACAATATTTAGCAAAATTTAAGTATTAAACAGTTAAGAAAAGAAAATATACAGGACGTTTCAGAGTCACAACTGCCAAATTGAAAATTAGAACTTGCCACCTTGAAAATTAGAACATTTGAAAACAGAAACCTCTCAAAGAGGATCGAGTTTCCAAATAAAATTCTCTTCAGAGATATACAGGTCGTTCAAAGCAAAAATTCCCCAAATCCCTCAGCCCTGATAGGTACAAATATACACTTTGCACCCAACCACAATTAAATCCATCGAACGCTACTCACATAAAAGAAGCATATTCCAGAAAATCACTCAATCCTCGCGTCCCCTATTCCCACAAAATACCTGAGCTGAACAATGGCGCAGCACAGGTGACGTCAGTAGACTGAATCTCCACCAGGACAGTCGATCTTAATATCATTTCCATATCCAAACACAAATAAGTATAATTAAACGTACCTCCGTGTTCAAGCACAATTTCAAGTAGGCACATGGACGCACACGTGTGGCTCCAGAGGGAGGAGGGGGGGAGAAGGTTGGAGTGGCAGATGTCGTGACACGATCACATGCTCAGAATTCGAGATTTGTTCCATCCACGGTGGCCAGGACAGCCTCTGAGGCAGGTGTATCGTCGATGAACAACAATGACCGGCTGACCAGAGGGGGGAGAAAGGTAGTACTATAAGGACTTGAGGCTAGCCTCTGCTCTATTCATTTCTTCACTGGCCACCTGATCATCCGCGGGTGTCGAAACCAACCCCGCGATTCTCTTCCTTCGTTCGCGATCTCTCGCTCAGTGTCCTTCCAGCGTTCACCTCGCGACTTCTCAGCGGTTTTCCGTTTCTCGACAGCCACCTGCCGGAAGAAGAGATGAAGAGGATCGCCCTGACATGTCTTATCGTTGCGACCATCTTTGGCGCAGCTTTGGGACGCGATGTGCGTAAGTACAATTTCATTTACTGCTTCTGAGCTTTTGTTGAGGGGTTACTGAATTTTTCTACTGTGTCTACGTGAGTGGTGATGGGAGTCTTTCGTTGAGTTTGGAGATTTGTGAAGTAGGTGTGAAGCTTCTGTGAGGATTTCAAGGAAATTTCTTGTAGTATTTCAGTATTTTGGTAGTATTTCAATTAGTACAAATTGAAATATAGGTGAAATTTAGAAAATTCTCTGCCAAACTAGAGAAATTTTCTGCCATTCTTTTCTTATGAATATTAGAATATAAGGGTGCTTGAAAATGAGGGTCACATTGTGAATATTTCTTGTGAAACTTGTGAATATTTTAATTTCACAGAACAATATTCGCAGATCATTTAAGTGTTAAGAAGTTAGGAAAAGAAAATATACAGGACGTTTCAAGTAGGTAATTATTAACACAATTCGCGAACTAAACTAAAATTGTTATTTCTTAAAAATATAAATAGGTAATAAGGTGTCAATCACTTTGTGTCCCTTCTTACTTCTTCTTTTCTAAAAATCGCTCACAGTTGTAATTTTGCTAAATTTAGCAATAAAGTGCGAGTTTCCTCCTTCTGTCACAGGGGTAAATTAATGCTATTACAGATATTGTTTCTAGCTGTCACAGAATTTCAGGGTTATGCATGAATGCGTCACGTGCGACGTTAGATAAATGTGTAATGTCGTAATGGATTGCCGATGGAATTTTTAATTTATCATGAACTACTGATTTATTGAGCTTTATTAAGCAGTGAACTATTATTCTGCTTGTTCATAGCTGTTTGCAGTACGATTTTTCTTTAGAAAAGCGGATGTAGATAATTTCCTAGGAGTTGGATAATGTATTTAAATGTAACAATTTGTATGCCATATTTTATAATCGAGTCCATACATATTACTAAGTTTTATGAAAGAGCAAAGTTGTACTTTTTTCTTTCGTGTTATAAATATTTTGTTGAAGTCACGGCTTTACGCTCGTTGAAATCACCAATTCGACTATCACAGCGGAGCTGTCTACTGTAGCCATTTATTTCCTCAAATTTTGTAACCACACCCGCCGTGTTTTTTTCGGTTTTTTACCCTTTGCAACTTCGAGGAACATTATTTCAAAATCATTGACGAAACTCTGTTTTTACCTACCCGTTGCTTAATTATAATTAAATCATCGGTCGAAGGATTTCATAAAGATGCATAGTGATTTAAAGATAAATTTTAATTATAGCCTCGTCTTTTTCGTGCTTCTAAATATGATATCGAAGATTTCAAATTTATGACTGATCGATAGCTATCTCTTTCTCGTTCCCTTGTGTCGAAAATATTCCTCAGCCTACTCAATCTTTTCTCACAAAATATCGAATGGTCTTCTCGAATTATCTTTTTTATATTTTTTATTACTATTTAATTGATCGATAATGACTAAATTTGAATACAAAAATGTTTCAGCGGATTTCATTCAGGTTTGCAAGAGGAACGATCCCAACCTGAGCCAGTGTATCAAGAACAGCGTGGAGAACTTCAGGCCTCACTTAGTTGCTGGTGTACCAGACTATAATATACCGTCTTTGGAGCCATTAATGCTGAAAGAATTAGTCT
Organism: Calliopsis andreniformis; assembly: GCF_051401765.1. Lineage (NCBI taxonomy): Eukaryota > Metazoa > Arthropoda > Insecta > Hymenoptera > Andrenidae > Calliopsis > Calliopsis andreniformis. Next base: position 7,498,195 of record NC_135068.1, on the reverse strand, counting down.
CAACATCAGGGGGCAATATTAAACTGAAGTTGAAGAACGTTCTTGTCCATGGCGCCAGTAACTTCACTGTGCAGAGATTGAAGTAAGTCGTTAAATAAAAAGAAAGTATAACCTATTAAATAATAAATCAGTTATTTTGTGATAGTGACGATAGTTATTATTTTAATTTGCTGTTAAATTGATTAAAGTTGTGATTTGTGACGGAAGCGAGCGCAAGAAACTGTTCCGCCATTTTGGTTCCATCGATCACAATAGGCGCGATGTTTAAATTAGATTCATATCTGACTTGCCAATCCAGGAAGTTCGAAATTGAGAACAATACTTTGTTCTCAGGTGTATCATCTGTGTGCTCGTGGAATTGTTAATTTTGTTGATTATATCATTCTCACTTGCTCAGTAAAACGAGTGGGAGTTTAGTTCAAAATACTCTAAGAAATGCTGAATTCTGAATAAAATTAAAAATATTGCAAAATTTGTAGAATAATATAGCAGGTCGTAAAATATTTAGTATCTTGCGATATAATTTCGATAATTGAGACCATAAAACAGGTTAATTAAATCAGCAGTTTCAAAATTTTCATGTAACACGTTGCCAATTTTTATCACTCGTCAAAAATTACGTCACATCACTCTGTGACATAAACCGAAACTAAATGTTCGGTCATATTAAGTCGAAAGGTTAATGACTCGAACAGCACTCACGGTAATGGACTATTCGGCTTGAGTTAATATTCAGAGCCACGGGCGTCGCCTAGTTGCCAAGGACCTTCATGAAAGTGAAGCTTAAAGCAAGGACGATCGTATCAACCTCGAATCAGTGAATAAATTTGTATGAGCGATCGATATGTATGTGGTGTCACGCTTGTCCTAAATGTTCATTCTATATGTGATTCTTAGATTCAGTCTCAATTTCGTTTATTTTAAGACTTTTAGTTGTTACCACCTAATTCAGTCCTAAATTAGTCTACTGAGATGCCAAAAATGTATTCATGTGTATTAAAGCTGAGGACTGAGAAGCTAAACACACGGAAGACAAGAATTCTTAATTGGTAATAAGCTACGTTTTCACATGTACAACTGTGGCTTAATGTTTAGAGATAAGTAACCCAGTAGCAGAGCTTCAGAAATTTAATATATTAGTTATACAATCAGCTTTCAATCTTCTTTAAAAACAAAACATAGTTTAGGTAATGCATGTTATACATGTGGAAATGCAGCTTAAGGCTGCATAATACAAATTATCAGTGAAGTTCCTTTCAAATATATATTCTCTGTTTAATTATCTTCAAAGTTGGGGAATTTTTAAATTGCCCTGTTCCACGTGTATTTTCCTTAAATAAGGCCCAATTCAAAATACTCCAATTATTGCCAAGACAAGATTGAGTCCCAATTAGGATCTTAATTTTCTCGATAGACCCAATGTGGATATCTAGCTTAAAGATCCATGACATAAATTATAAGTGTAGAAGGGTCTCGATTAGGTAACTGACGTGACAACGGACCCAAAAGGGAAACACTTTATTATTAGCTAATTTCTTTATTTCCTACACAGTATTATTAAATCAGAATTCGAGTTTTAATCGCAGTTTGCTATTCAGCAACCTTCAAGTTCCAAGTCCCAAAATTTATCATCTCATATTTAATTCCTTAATAAGGCCCAGTTCCGAGCATTCCGAATTTCACCAAAAACTTGATTCTAAATTACCTTCTTAATCTTTTGCCATAGATTCAACTTGGAAATGTAACTTTATGATCTATAATTCAAAATACAAAGAGATTAAAACCTCTATAAACGGACATGACACCAGACCCAAAAGTAAAACACCTTACTAAGGCTAATTATTTTCATTTCTGAAAATCAAACTCTAATTTAATAATAGTTTCAGCCCAATCTTACTAAGCTTCAAGTCCCAAAATTCCTATGCTATATCAACTTTCCCCAAATAAGACCCAATTGCACTTATCCTGACTCTAAATTACATTTTCAATTTTTTCCTCACAGAGCCAACGTAGAAACCCTACGCTTTGTAGTCGAGTTGGGCTTCTCAAAGCTGTCCATAGAGGGCGACTATGACGTAGATGGGAAGGTGATCCTCCTGCGTCTTCAGGGTTCAGGCCCCATGACTGGCAACTTCAGCGACTGCAAGGGGCTCGTTAAACTACAGGCAGAAAGAACTCAAGGGGCAGATGGCCAGACCTACGTTCGAATGGTTGAATTTAAGACGAAGATATCCGTGGGCCAGGGCCATTTGAAACTGAACAACCTCTTCGGCGGTGATCCTGTTCTAGGCGACGCCATCAACACAGCTATCAACAGCAACTTCGACAGCTTCATCAAGGAACTGCAACCCTCTATCGAAAGCGCAATCTCTGACACTTTCCTGAAGATCGCCAACAGTGTCCTCACACAGTTCACTTATAATTCCCTTTTCCCACTTTCCTAGATGGCCTGATCTTAAGCTAGCGATTGCCCACTTAGGTCGCCATATTGACGACAGTTCGCGCTACTCGAAGACAAGTTGAGCACTGGCTGAAGGAAAATTTACAGCGTTTTGTGAATGTGCTAATTATGTTTTGTTTTGAACAGCTACGTCTGTTTTTCTTGCTTTTAGTCGACCTGAAAAAGCTTCTACTTCCTGTAGCAATTAAGGCACAGCTGGAGTATTGTTAACGTATAAATGCAGTTCATGAAAGTTAGGCATAAAACTCGTAGAAAATTGCTTGTTGTGTAATGCTGTAAGTGTAATGGCGTGAGTGTGATAAACTACAAATATGTTTCGAAGTGTTAATAAATATTTTTCATTTTTAAAATATTGGTGTAACTGTACGTTTTTGAAAATAATGATCGAAAAATAAAAATGGCATTATTTAGACTTCCCTATGATTCATTTTATTCCTAAAATTTTGTTTAAAATTTTATCCCTTGAAGTTTTCCTAAAATTTTAGTGGACTTCAATTTACATACTTTTCAAAAATCTAAACGCTCTTAAAATCGCGCATGATGTACGCGCATTCTTTTATTTAAAATATAGTCTTCAACAGTTTTTTACAAAAATATTATATATTAATTTCTATAATAATGTAATACAAAATAGTGATTCTATGATTAACGCATTGAATGTTTAAACTTTCTTTCGCTACATGAAAGTTCCTCGATTTCGATTATTCTCGATCAGGGAAGAGTTCGTCGAAAGTGAAGTGCTTGCAGATTTTGTTAGCGAATTCGAGACACTTTTCGGAAATTGCCTTCTCCAGATTGGGCCTGGTAGCTGCCAGTATCTCCTGATGGCTGTTGCCCAGCGCCTGACTGATAGCATCATGGAGAACTCGGTCGAAGTTCTGCGCCTCGAATTTGATCGTGTAGTCCTTGATGTTCAGACGCGTCGTCATCGATGGGAAGTACATGTACTGTTTGCCATTGCGCTCGATCAATTTGAAAATCATTTTCACCTTTGCGTTTACGTTTTCTGCGACAGGATATTACAGGTTCATTTGTCAGAGCTCTTAGGTATGAATATTTTATAAAAACTGTGCATTCCTCTTCGCTCCATCATTCTAGCACGCCATTCCACGAGTTTTTTAAGAGTCACACATCTGATGAGTTTCATACATCACACGAGTTTTGCACGTACTGGACTTCGTCTTTAATGAGGAAAGAATAGTTTTCCTGTTCTTGTTCTACTTATGAAACCCATGAGATCTGAGATTTTTTTATGGTAAGATTTGCAAGACTCATGCGACACAAGTCTCACAGAATACACGTATCTAGCAAAATTCATAATTTCCATGAAATATACTGCTGCTAGAAATTTGAAAATCTGACAAGACACAAAAAGTTTACAAACCTTACAGGGACTTATCAGATCCAGAAATCTTCCTAAATTCGAAATTTCAGAAGAGCTACAGTTTTTACTTGTCCTTCATTAAATCAGAAGTCTTAAAAAGTACAGAAATCGAGTCACAATTTTTACTAATTTGTAATACTCAGAGATTAAACATGTTATTAAGAAAAACATGTTACAAAACTTAAAAGATCCATGAGTCTCACAAGATATGAAATACCACAGGAGCTACAAATTCTCAAAACCCACAAATTTTCTAAATCCTGTAAGATCTATATAGAATCCACCTCAGACATAAGATTTCTATAAGAAATATGTTTCTTAAGGTGTACAAGTCCCACAAAACCCACAAGCTCACTTTTATAAGATTTATATCTAAGATCTTCAGAGTCTCTACGATGCACAAGTTTCGTTAGATTCGTAAGTTCAACAAGACTCACAAATTAATAAAAAAATTCTTCTCCAAAATCTACTGTTCTAAGATTTGGAATAGTGGGCATGAGGCCCAAAAGTGACATGCACAAGACCCACAAATTTTTAAATCTGGCAAAACCAGAAACTCTAAAAAGACATAGAAATCTCGCAAAACACACAAATCTATATAAAACTTGCAAAATCACAAATTCCACAAAGAGCAATCATCTCACAAATCCCACAAATCTTGAGAAATCTTAAAGTCCATCAATAAAAATCTTAAAGAACCAGAAATCCTCTCAAGAAATAAATTTCACAAATTTTAGGGTACCTCAATCACACAAACCCTTCAGTTACACACCTCTCATCCCATTTCGACTCCAAATCCGACATTCTTATTTCAACTTACTTGCAGTGAGTTTAATGGGCCCCTGTTCATTGATCGGCACCAAGAGCTTCGCAGAGATATTGTAGATGGCCTCCATTCGATTTTCATCGAAGGAAAGGTCGATATCTAACGTGTGCTTCTTCAGATCCACATGGAGATTATTCAAGTGGTATTTTGACATGCCGTACAATTTTATGTTCGTTCCGACTGCTTTGAAATTGGGCATGTCCGCGAGTTGCACCTTGTCGATCACGAATGGGTCCCCAGGGGGGATGTCCAATTCTGGGATACCTTCGCGCAGTTTGTCTTGCAAGGCGCTGACACTGTCAGTGATACATTTGTCAAGGTCTGGATTTCTGGCACCACAGACGTGGATGTAGGAGGCTGTAAATTGATGGCAAAAGCAAGATTAGTCACAGCGGGAATAAAAATAATTAAAATTCATAATAACTCGAGGATAACGACGCTCTAACAACTGGGTGACGAAGACTTTATGCTTTTTTTAGGCTACTCGGATAAAAAAGTTAGACGAGTTGGAAACGATAACTAGCTGATAATATCAATGTTACGTGGAATAATATATCGTGTGTGCAATCGAGTAATTTTTCGATGTCATCGACGTGTATCGAAGAAGGAACAGATTTGAATGACATCTCAATTTTTATAAAGGATTAAAATTGATTTTTAAAATAAAAACAATTGTTTTCTTTAACTGTGGTTATTTCTATAGTGACTAAACCTTTTTCAAAAATAGTAGATTACGTCACATATAAAAGTTTCTAGATTATGATTCAGCAAACATTTTTTATTTCAAACCTCTTTATATATGTCTCATGTAACAATGTGGCAGACGTTCTGTTAGGAGTTTTGGTAACATAAAAAATTTCGACATTTTGTAATATTTTTATATTGAAAACATTGAAAAACAAAATTGAAACTTAAATCTATATCCTCTGAGAAAGACTAAACTTTTTATTCAGTAATTACGTATGACAAAAATTCTAAAGCATTACTAATTTTTTGACGTACCCTTAAGCCGCGTCCCTACTTGTACAAAATGTCACACATTGCACACACGAGATCGCGACTTAACTTGATTATGCGTTTTTTATGCTTCTTACACGATGAACGTAATTAGATTTCCTTGTCTCTGAAGACTTTAATTACATCATTCTATGTGAATCATTTTCTGTAAATCACATCCTTGTAGACCCCTGATATTTATTGGTATCTAAACACAATCAACAGACAAATCACCTCACTGTTGATTTTCATGGTCAGATTCAGTCATATACAGTGCAATCATGTTAATCCTATGACGTTCATGTATTTTATGTTTTGCTCTAGAACTGGTTTTCAGTTTTTTGACTAGTTTGTTGTTTAAGTTCCTCTTTGCACAGAATGGGGGAGACATTAAATCGCGATTATCGAGTCATTTGAATTTTACAATGAGATTAAAACGTTTCCGACAGAGAATTTGTTTTCCTGACTTTTGGGAAAGTAGTAGAATGTGCAGCTCAGACTGCCAAATATTTGTTTAAGAATGCTACTATTGTTTTTCAACAGTATATATAAATAGGTAACAAAAGGAGAAAGGTATTGAAGTTATGGGAAATTTATTCCTTTCGGTTAACTACAGACATAATATAAGTATTAAATAAGAAAATGTTTCAGTGTTAGATACACTGACAATAAATTGCAGACAGTAAATGTACGCTCAGTGCATTTTAATTACGTTATTGATGGATACTGTCATTGAGTTCTGTTTCTGTTGCCACCCACGCTGAAGAATGTTCAATATTTTATTAAAATAAAATATTTAAAAATTGATATTTTACAAAAATAAAATATTATTAGATTCGTGGATTTTTCAAGAAAATTCATTTGTATTAATTTTATTTAATTTAACAAAATTTGTTTTTCTATATTATTCCAATTTCAAGAAAGAAACACTGCACAGTCGAGGCTCGAATAAGTATAGTGATTCATATTTTATTAATTACTATCTAATTAGATGTAATTGAGGAGTTTGCAACAAAAACGATTTTTAATTATATAGGTTATACTGTGTTGAGTATCGTTCCTGAGAACTACAACGTGTGTTTATAGAAAAGTTCGTAATAAAAATTGAAGGAAAAGTTTTTTTAAATCCGCTAAAAATCAAACAAAACTTTTCTTGTAACCCTTATCTAATCTCCTCGATTAGATTTTGCCAAATGAACCAAGAGTCCCAGAAATATGTTCTTCCATAGTAAATAAATCAACTGAACAGTAATTTAAAAACTTCACAACCGCCGACACAATGAATGGAACCAGTAGAGTATTATTTTCTAACCCAGTGAATCATTTCTGAAAAACCATCGTTCAGACATCAAAACAAGGATCCCCAAAATGATACCCAAGAGTACTCACGGACTACAGCGTTGGCGAAGGCCACAAGGGCCGCCAAGAGAATACTGTGCGTGAACATCTTCGGTTGATACCGATCCTTGACAGATGACTCTTCCTCTAAACGAGCACAACAGGGAACTAACGCGATCCTCGCGAATGTCCGCCGATGAAGACTGATCTTCGTGTAGCTGCTAAGCTCATATATAGGTACGTCGGCTCGAGGATAACAGTTACATTGATTACGTTTCTGAATCACCTGCGCCCGTGACCATGCTCGTAGGTCACACGCACAGTTTCTTCGATTGATATTTTCCCTGTCGGACCTCTTCCATGAACGCTGGACCGGGGAGACTTCTTGGAAATCGAGGCCCAGAATCAGACGAATCTGTTCCACACGGAATAATACCAAGGACCTAAGGCAATCAGTCCCCTTGAAACTGTGATCTCATTGTTCTTATAGAGGTTAGGTTTTAGGAAGCTTGAGTTTTTTAGGTTTTAATGGTAATTTAATAATTTGGAGGCAGAATTTGGGTCTGATCCTTTGAATGATATGGACCCCTGTGAAATGTAACTAAATTGTAGTGTTCTGGGCGTGAAAGAGTTCTGGAGTCCCAAGGATTTGGGATATTGATAATCTTAAAGAAAGAAAGAAAAATTACAATAGCTATAGTATCTTTTTATTATAGCCTGGTTGCTATATTTGTTGTATTATTATATTGAGGAGTTTTTAATTATTTTTTTGGTCACAATTTTTGGTAAGGTCGAAGTAGTAGGTTACCATGAGCATAAGCTGACCTCTAGAAGGGTACAAAGTCAGCGAGCAGTGAGTTTATGTTGAGGAAACACTGTACTCTATCTCAGCTTCGGAGCGACACGAACGGAGCGTTGAAACCCTACAGCACGACAATTTGTACATTTTTCATCATTCTTTTTCCTAATTTCTGATATATCAATACAAAGCTTTAATATTCAAGGTCACTTTAATTACTTAGTTATACACAAATTTCATAAAATATAACATAATTATTCTTTCGATTTAAACAATGTGTTTCTCAGACACGGATATATATTTTCTTTCAACAAAAAAGTCAATTCGAGATATTTTGCACGGTGACGTTTAATATCCTCCTACATATAAAATAAAAGAAAAGTAATTATGTAATTACTGTTTACAATACTTAGAACTCAATTTACTTTAATTGCAAGTATCCTGTTCAGTCTTCTTCTTTTCCATCGATTTTATATTTCTAAGTGAAAAAGAGTTTTGTTCACGTTTCTAGAAGAGCAGTTTACAATTTTTTTTCAACATTAGTTACGGTTGTCAGTAACTCCTGGTGACGTAAAAGATTGATACTCCCGAGCTATATTTAATAGCTTTATATCATTGTTTCGTCTTCCCGAAAAAATGAATATCCTCTTAATTCAAGTTTCCTCTTATCATTTTTATCCTTTTGTTCTGTAACTTTCACGGACAAATGGAAATTGTTTTCCTGCGTTATTTCTCGTCCCCTTTATTGTCATATCAAGATCGTCACATTGGAAACGTCGTGGGAAACTCTTCCCCCACATTCATTACCGAATTGTCAGGCTGAGGTTCTAAACGTGTAATTAATGAAAGCGATTACTCGACATAAACCATCCTCGTTAGACATAACTACAAAACATGACATAATAAATCACGTTTTTCCTCTCGCTTTATGTATGTGATTTTTAACGATGTCGTCCGTTCACTTTTTCATTTAATTTTGATTGACGTCATTCGCGAGTACGAACGGAGGACGATTATTTTCGTTAGTCTGGAAACGTCGTTCGTGAAATCTACGTATCGGTTGGCTACCATGTTGTGAAAACAGGGGCCCATATTGGAAGGGACACGTCACGGCCTGGATGCTGGGTCCGTTTTTGCAATTCAAGTAAGTCAATGGCGAGGTCAGATTCTACATACTTGGAGAATTCGTTGCGTGTTGAACAATGGACTTGGGTGAAACTGACTGAAACTTATGCTGTGGGTAATCTTGACAGTTGATGCGGAAAATTAGGTTTTTCTGTTGTTGCTAATGAGGTCGAATGAATATGTATACCGTTTCTTAGGAATCTTGAAAAATGTGATTCTGGAATTGAAGGTTGGTAAACTATGAATACATAAATTAGGTGAGAATGGAAGAATCCATGAAGTTCGCAAAATTGAAGAAATTTACAAGTCTCACCATTTTATAAAATGTATACAAATTTTGAGAAACCCATAAATTTGATAAATGTAGACAAATTGTGGAACTGTGAATATCACAAAATCCCATAAAATGTAAAAACATTACAAAACCCACAAATTCTATAAAATCTACTAAGTTCACAAATTTTGTAATATCTATAAATCTATAAAACACATAAATCTACATTTTTTAGACCCATAAATTTTTGTGGATCAAAAGTCCTACAAAATACATAAATCTCACAGGATCTACAAAAACCAAAACTCTCCAATTTTACAAAGTGTAGAAATTTTTTCAGATTTATGAGATTTATGAGATATGATTTTCATAAAACCCACAACACGGACAATTTTAGAAAAATTTCAAGTCTCGAAGATCAAAACTTATAAATCTCACAAAATTCGAGACTCGACAAGTCCCACAAATTCTACAAAATCTTACAAATTTCACAGTTTCTATAAAATCTATACGATCCACGAATGCAATGTTTCCTAAGACCCATCAATTCTATAAAATCCTCAAACTCCCACAAAATTCCCACAAAACTTTTAAATGTCAAAAAATCCAAAACTCAACAAGAATTCCAAACCCTATAAAACTTATAAGTCCTGTGAGATCTACACGATCTACCTGTTCCAAAATTTCGTAAAACATACAGGTTCCACAAATTTTAGAAAATATTTAAAACCTACAGGTCCTTCAATTTTTTATAATGAATCCTACATGTCTTGTAAACTTGCGAATCCCACAAATTTTGGAAAACATGCAGGGCCACAAATCTTACAAAACTCACAAGCTTCAAAAGACCCACAAATCTCACAAAGTACACAAACCCCAAAAGACCCACAAATTTCACAAAGTACACAAACTCAAAGAGTCTCACAAAATTTCACAATGCACACAAATTCCAACAGACCCACAAATCTCACAAAATTCATATACCCCACAAGTCTCACAAATTTTCGACTTTTTTTAACGTGTCAGGAACTGTAAAACTCTATAGACACAAAGCTCTACCATTCAGTCATTACAAGTTCCATGAATTAAGTAAATAAATTATCTTATCTATTTCTAGAAATTCATCAGCCAGACTCCTAGTCTTCAGTCTTTCCCTGAAAAATATTTGCATAGAACTATTTTCACCGCAGAAAAAATTCTTCTAGTCAAGTGTTAATCTTGTGTGTACCCTTCAACGACAAAAAGCAAAAGAAATTCCCGCAGCCCGAGTTGCAACATCCTTCCACAGAGTAGTTGGCCGATGTTAGAAGCGTGGCTAAGGCCTAGTCGCATATTTTGTTCCGGATCGTAGAGTTTCGGCTCGGTGCCACTTTCCCCGCTCCTAATGATCACCATAAAAATCGCGGAAATTGACGTGGGCAAGTTTTTGCCTCCGCCAAATCCGTGCTGCAGCGAACGACAGAATGTGATCACAGATAATGAGTTAGCGAACCAGCGATCGTCGTGTCGCAACTTCCATCATTTTTCATGGGTCTGCGTACGACAGCCAAATGACAGGGAACAGTGCAACTTGCAAAGTCAATGACGGTTCACGATTGCGTGGTCGATAAAACGTCGATAGGTGTTCTATAGTCTCGAATTAATCTCAATTATGTTGGATCTGGTTTGCAATGAGTTTGAGGGAAGAAAGTATTTTATGGTTCTGGAAGCGAGGGATAGTTAGCTTGCTGGAAAGATTGGAAAATTGAGTTTGTATTGAAGGATAGTTTGGGGGATTGTGAAAGGATTTTTAATGTTTAGTGAAGGATACTTTTAATTCTGAATAGAGACTGCCAAATATAGTTACGTAAGATGAATTTGGACTTTTTGTTTTGGGTGATCATCGTGGATGATTCATCCTCAGTGAAAAAAGTGTACAGGTTGTCTTCATCAGTGTTTCATCTAAAATCAGCAATGAAAGTGAATAATGATGGCAATGGAGTCTCGTTCTACTTTTGATGAAACAAATGAAGGATTCATCCCCAGTAAATCTAACATTTCTACTATTCTATGATATTCTTCTATAAAACTACTGAAGTGAATTCAACCACTAGACTGGTGTAAATATTCCAACTTTCATCTTTCACTTTCACAGTGGATGAAGCATCCACGATGGTCACCCAAAGTGAAAAGTCCAAATTCACCATTAAGCATATCCCTTCAAACCTTAGAAGACCCTAGTATCGAAGATTTAAAATGTTCAATGAATATAAGCATTACCTATTCTAATCCAAAAATTGTCAATCCCTCTTACATTTAAATACTATCCCCAAATTCCAAATATCCCAATATGTCAATATTAAAATTTTCAATCATTCCAATACCTAAATACTCGAATCACCATCTCTGTCCCAAAAGCCAGAAAAAGAATTATTTGCAAAGGTTAGAAAAAATATTCAAAAGTGGTGGTCCATTCAGGTTTGCTTCTGAATCAATACAAGGAGCCCTCAACCAATCGACGGGCAGCGCGTCATCGAGGGCGAGGGACACATTTCGGCGAGCACATGGAAACCAGCAGCTCCCTCGAACTTAGTTCGTAACTCACTTAGCCTGTGCATAAATCTGTCGCGGCTAACGGGACGGCTCTACAGGATTAACGTCCGTTTGAATTACGCCGAGTTACAGTAACACTGGCGACGTAGGCGCCCCGTGCACGCGAGCACTCCGAAGGACAGCACTCCGCGAGCGCTGTCGCTTTTTCCGAGGTAATTCTACGTGCCGTCGAGATTTTGCAATCCCCGCTGCTCCTCGCGCGTCCACGTATCCGGTCGGCGGCGATTTTGCATTGCAAATGGGTCGATCGATTACGCGAGATCGAATTCTTAAAGACAAATAGTCGCGTGAGAGACAAATCGTTGCGTACAGTGGAGGAACTGAGGGGATAAGTGACTTTGATGATTGATGGCGGCTAGGCTAGCAATGATAACCTGGAGAAAAATTGGCAACTGCACAGAACTTGTGTCTAACCATGGAGAAAGGCAGTGAGTCAAAAAATGTGGAATTCAGTTGTTTGTATTTTTGGATAATTTTATGTATCCTGCGTCAAAAAGCACTGAAAACTTAAGTTCACATTTTTTGGGTAGTTACTGCTTTTCTCCATAGTTGGGCAGGCTTAGGTAGTAAGGTGCCACCACAGGTGAGCTGAACTTTCCCCCAAGCCCAACACACCTAGTACCATTTAGACACTGCTCATGTTCTAGGAGAAGTCTCCTGGCAAGTACTGACTCTAATGCTTTACATGGAACTTCTCATGGGCCACGACCAGTAGGCACATTCGATAATTAATTATTCAAGTGTAAACATTCTCAAGTGTCGACTCAGCCCGTCCTCTCCAATTGCCAAATCAGCCTTCGAACGACTCTACCACAGCCAGGTGCAGTCGTGGGAGAGTTGATGCATCTTGGAAGAGACATGCCTTCGTGCTCTCGAGTGGTCCAGCCGCGTTCCTCACGAAATGCCAGCGTAGCGTTTAGCAAGTCGAGGAACGCGGCGGAAATCGCGAGGAAAGCGGGTGAAACAGAGAGAAGCGAGCAGGAGGACGCGGGCCCAGCGACCAGCACCGTTCTCCATCGCGTCAACGCCACCACTAGGCGAGCCACCAGCCAGAACCTGGGGCTGGACCAATGACCGACAAGTGGCACGAGGCAATCAACATCGTCGAACGCGATAAAGCAATCCCTGCAGCCGCGATCGGGGATCGCGGGTTAACATATCATCCCCGTCTTTCTATCCGCTAGTCGCCCGCTATCTGACCGACCGCGATGTTCGCTCTTCTTCCACGTGTCTGGTAGGCCAGAGCAGATTCTCTTTCCCTGGAGTTGGTCGCTTGTTGGACTTCTCAAGGGTCTCGTGAGAGAGTGTGGACTGTGGAGTGAGGTTCTTGGGGGCTGGGGTCCTCGCTTGGGGTTGGTATAGTGCGTCTGGGAAGTATAGTGATTTAGGTTGGACCCACTCAAGTGGATGTGTGATACGATTGTGGGTGCAAGCTGCCAAATGTGTTCTCTGTTACTTGGTTCAGGAATGTAACTTATTTGATGTTTGCTTTCTTATCACCCTTAAAGTTTTAATGTCCTCATTGGGATAGTTACTCGAGGGTTTCAAAGAGCTGGTACCATTCCTGAGTCGAGATACTTATTGTTGGAAGCATGAAGAGCTTGAATCTCAGTTATGTTTACGAAGTCACTATATTTCCGAAGAGCACTAGGGAAGTGGTAGGTTAGTGTGCATTAGGGTTGTTGAGGTGTTTGGTTACTGGGCTATTAGATCGTTTGGGTCATCAAAAAATAACATAGGGTTGAGTGAAAAGAGTTTAAAAAAGGGAATCTTTTAGACACATTTCTCGTGTGGAACTGATACCTACTGAAGTGGTAAGGTCTAGGTATTGGTATCTAGGATTTGGGTTGTCGTTTGAGGACCTGTTGAGAGATATCCTGTCAACTAATTTTTGGAGAAACATATGTGTACTATGGAGTGACAGCTTTCTAACGTGTAGGGTTGTTGGGTTGTTTGACATATGTGAGAACACTTAGGAGTTTGTGTGAAACGAGGGTCCTGGGGAAAGAGGTGTGTATAGTATGAAGTGATACTTGTCTAATGTCCAAGCACTTGTAGTACTTGACAACCGATGAAGATATATCGTCTATAAATTCCTGCTGAATAAGTGTATATTAAAGATAGAGATATGCTATCGAGTAAAAAGTCGTTATCTAATGTCCAAGCTGTTTGTCTTAATAGCTCATCAAGGTATACTATCCATAACTTTATGTAAAACAAGTGAGTCTTGGAGGCAGAGTCACACTATAAAGTGATAGCTGTCTAACATCCAAGGTTCTTCAGTAGCTTTACAGCTAATAAAAAGATATCGGTTATGGATTAATGTTGAGTGAAGAGATCTTGGGTTTAGGGGTATGCTATCAAGTGGTAATTACCTAACATCAAAAGTTCTTGGACTACCTGACAGTTGATGAAAATATACTATTCATGAGTTTATGTTGAATGAAGAGGTCTTGGGGAACGAAATACACTAGGAAGTATCTAGTAATTATCTAATACCTAAGCTTCTTGGGTTCCTTCACAGCTACTGAAGGAGGGGTCACATCTTACCACAAACTCTCTTCTAACACATTTGCTTACAAAACGAAGTAAAGTTGCTGACACCATCGAAAATGCAGAGGCTCGTAAAACGCGGAAGAAGTAAGGTTTCACAAACCGCAAATGAATCCTCTGCGGTTAGAAAATGCATACGATGGTGCAATAGTATACTTGTGGCAGCTGTGGTTGCAGCTCTTCCTCAAATCAATTACTCGATAACACGATCGTTGAACGCTCTGCCATTTTCCCAACAACGAATCGCTGCAACTTGATTTTACCAATTCTGTGGAATTCTAATGTAGGATTCTTCAGCATTTTATTTATCAGGATTGCATCTTGTATTATGTAAACACGGGGAAGATGTTTATTGCAGTATATTAGCCTTGGCATCATTCAATCAGAGCTTTGCAAATGTGCAGTTACTTCTAAAGCAGCTTATCGCTACCCTTCATCTAATGTTCTTTTAAAATTATTGCTGTTGCTAATGCTATTGTCAGGTTCATGAATATATGTATTAGAAACTTAAACCGTTATATTCTTTCTTCTTCCGCAAAATTAGAATAAAATACTTATTTAGAAATCTGTTTGATCAATTTTCTGGAAAATTCAGTAGTAAGTAGTTTATCCTAGAATAAATCAGACACAACGTGGAAAGGGGTTCTCTCTCATCCTTTCTTCACTTTGATACTTCAAGGGTTCACTTCTCAATTTCTTATTTCTTTTAAATTTTTTAGAAAATTTCTCAGAATGTAATTTCATTTTTAAAAAAGAAGAGTGTAGTTATATCTAATTTCATTTCTAGAAAAGCGAAACCTATAATTAAGAAAGGAATTTTGCAACGATTCCCTGCTAAAATATTCCTCGATTTCGTCAACAAAATTTCAGCCAAAAATTGACAACTTTTTCCTTTTTTAGCCTAGTGGCGACTCTGTTTTGCTCGGTCTCAGGACTGTTGCGTAAGTATCTTTAAAATGTCTCTGAATTTCCACTCCTTTTTAATAATTTCACCTCAATTAATAACCATTAATTAGTCCCCTTACTGTTTGCCTTTCCTTCCTTCGCACAAATTCAGGCTCTCGTGGATATACCAAGGCTTCGTCGTTTCTTGTTAACAGACGTGCAGTCGAGAGTAGTGGCCGTTACGAAATTTCAGTTCTCCGTCGACAGTGCGTAAGGAAAATATAAACGCGTCGCGTGCATGTTAACGAGATATTGCAAAAACTTGTCGTTCTGTTTACACTTTCAAAACGTGACTGCATTGGTGGCCTTGAACTCGTTTATTTGTAGGATCAAGATCGCGAATCCTACACTAGTTTTTTGGTGGACCGCTTTTCGAAGACCGACGAGGTTTATCAAATGTTTACCATATTTTAAGAGCAGAGAAAATAAGCATTTCTATATGTCAGAAAAAAAGGATAGATCGACTATCTTTCTCTGAAGCATTTCAACTCAGAAAATTTGCATTATATTTTCTTTACGTTTTTTCAATAATTATTTAACTCTCTTTTTATTCTTCTTTACATGTCCATTTGAAAGAGAAGCTATAAAAAATGTTAAAGTGTCAGAAATGAAAAGGTAGATACTCTATTTTTTAGAGTCAGGTAATGTGAAGTTTTTCAATTTTTTATTAAAAATAAAGGGCCAATATTTAATTTTTCTACAACTACCGCTATAATAAAGAGTTTCAAAAATTCTACGCTCTTAAAATTTCGTATTTGTTACTGTTTGTACAAGTTTTGATCCTTGTGATCACTTAACCGGGGAGCCACTGTTTTAGGTGAACTTCGAGCCTCTGAACTCTGCTCTCGTTAACAAAACACAGTATATAACTATTTTTACAGATATAAAACAGAAAACCATAAGTTACACACATTTATTTTTCAGATATTAAAGTTTAAAGCTTGGAATCTCAATTTCTTATTATGCACTTGTGACTTACTATATTCTCATCTGTTTTTAACGAAAAAGTTTCTTCAATTCAATCTTTCTTCCTCAAAAATACAAACTCTATTTCATAGACATTATAACAGCTGACTCTACTACTAGCCATGCTGAACGAAAAACAGCAATACTGTGAGACTCCAACTTTGCGCTGAATAGACAGAGACACACAATGCTGCGTACTCTTTCTATCGTCTATAAAATTGAGCTTCCGCAGAGTTGCTGTTTTTGTTCAGCATGGTTAGTACTAGAGTCAACTGTGACATTACTTCAAATATAAATTCAAGTTTCAGGAAAGTGTGACTCAAGTAGTTTTGCTTTACTGTCACAGATAAAAGAAGCAACATTTTATGTTACTTTTTTCGTGTACATAGCGCAATTTTTTTACTTTTTTGAAATCTTTTTAGTAAGATATTTACTATGCACACTGTAGTTTTACTTCAGGGAGATGAGAATGAGAATCAGTGCTTTCAGCTAGGCAAATGTTGGCGCAGAGTTTAGTTCATTTTTCCTCTTTCGTGTTGAAATGGCCAACCCACTCTATCATTAAACTGCGCAATGTTCCTAGGTAATTATTTAAATCGATACGTCTGATCCACAGCGCCCTACATAAAGCCGTGCAGGAAGAGCGAGCCCGAGATCAACAAATGTATCACAAGGTCGATCGATCAGCTTCGCGACAAACTCGCAGAAGGGATCCCCGAATTAGAGGCGCCAGCCATCGAGCCTTTGTACTTGAAGGAGATCCGACTGCTACGAGGACCAACTGGGGCGAGACTCGATGTCAATCTCACGGATCTGAAGGTCAGCCTCATGCAAATAGTTCTGATCGACTTCTGACCAAGTCTAAATTTAAATAAAAAACCTCTTTCGTACACCATTTCCTACATTTTTTAAGTATCCTTAAGTAAGTTGTATACAAGTAGACCTCGACTGATCGACTTTTAACCTAGTCTAAATTTAAATAAAAAACTTCTTTCATACACAATTTCCTACATTCTTTCATGAATTTTTAAGTAACTTTTAGGAATTTTGTCAAGTAGACATCGACTGATCAACTTCTAACCAAGTGTAAATTTAAAAAGAAAGCTTCCTTGATATATAATTTTTAAAATTTTTTATACATTTTTAAACCAGGTGGATATAAGTAAATTTAAATAAAAAATTTCTTTGGCTCACAACTTTCTACCTTTCTTCATGAATTTTTAGATAATTTTTAGGAACTGTTTCAAGTAGATCTCAACTGATCAACTTGAGGCGGAAGTCGCGTTTAGAAAATTTAATGCACATTTGAGAAATCTTTTTTGGTAGGGGAGTGACTTAAAATTTATGAAACAGGAGGCTGCTTTTTTGGATTTTTATTTTTTGTATTTTTGAAACTAGGTCTCAGGGCCTTCCACCTTCAAAGTACGTGACCTTAAGGCCGACGTGGAGAACGTGGTATTCACTTTCAAGGTGTTTTTCGACAGACTGACTTTTGAAGGGAAATATCAAATTGACGCAAGGATTCTTCTGCTCAGATTGACGGGGCAAGGCGATATAACAGGGAACTTTAGTAAGAATCCTTCCACAGATAATTAGTAGTCGCGAGAAATTGAAATAAGATTTAACGAAACGTAATAATGACCATTAGTGACGATATATTATTAAACTGATGTTAATTATTAATAAATGCTGAATGTTATTATGATTGCAGATACTTGTTCCTTTGGTATTAGGCTAGCTAAGTAATAACTTATTTGTTTCTGCATATACCTGGAATCAGAATGTACACTCATCTCTAGAATGCATAATCATTGCTAATTGAACTTTAATGTCTGTAATTGTTGTTTTCAGATTGTGATCACTATTCATTTGGTTTATTATGACTTTTCAGCTAATTATGACTCTGACGTGGTGCTGAGAGCCAGGAAGGTGTTCAGGAATAATGACACTTACCTCAACTTTGAGAAAATGAAAATAAAAATAAAAATTGGCAACGCCAATCTTAACTTCAGTAACCTCTTTGGTGGTGATGGTACAGTTTTGGGTAAGTCGAATATAATTTCAATATGTTATTCATTTCGCGAAAAAACTGAAAGAGAAACATCAATTCTAAACAAATTCTTAGTGAAATTTATTACATAAGTTTAATTTAATCATTAATTAAACAAATTTGCTTTCAAGGAAGATATTCCAATCTGTATGTTAAGCCATGTTTCCATGTATTTAAGATGTAACACACTATATCTACCTACTATGCACTAAAGTCTATATTAAGTCACATTCCTACTTGTGTAACTGAAAATCGAAGTCTCGATAATTTCTACTCTCTACTAAATAATCCTTCTTAAGTAGTTTATACAGTATTCACAAGAATTTTATTTCAATTCACGCTTACATTTTTCATGATACATGTGGAAATGTGACTTAATGCTAAACATGTTTTTCTCTAAGAATTTGCAACTCTACATCTCTCAATTCTGCATTACGTTTACCTTCAAAATTTCCCCTTAAAAGCTTCTAATTATTTTTCTTATCAATTAGGTGCAGCCAGCCACGAATTATTAAATAACAACAACGCGCTGCTCTTGGAGGAGATACGACCAGTGCTGGAGACATCATTGTCAGATCTATTCACTAACGTTGCGAACAAGATCACGAAGTCCTTCACGTACAAGGATCTATTTCCAGAAGAATAAAGAATCCTTCAAAAAATAGTAATTTTCGGGTGTGAGGATTTTTTGGTTCACCTTACGTTGCACACTGTTACCAATTTTAATGACACTCACGCTGCCTGTCAGCATGCCACCCTATACCACGCATCCTCGCTACTGTACAGTCGTATAATTATTCGAATAAAGTCTGGAAGACATTTATTTAAGAAATGTTTATTCATTCGACGCTCGTGCTGCTTAACGAACAATAATCAGTATAAACAAAAAGTCAGAGTAACAAAACATACTGTGCTAATTGCAGAGTGTAAAAAATATCCAGCTAACAATAGTTAATCGGAACAACGAATAAATAATCGCTAGAACCGGAAGTCGCTTACGAACCTATACCTAGATGATCACATTCTTGTCCGACGAGGACGAACAAAACTGGTGTCCTCATCCGCCATATTTTTGTCGAGCCATCTTCGATCAAGGAGCAAACAATTTTTTGCACTCGTTCAGAATTAAGAAAGTAAATAATAAAATAGGATACATTGTTTTGTCAGTCGTTGCTTGAATTTAGTTCTCAGAAAATTTGTGGCTGACAAATTAACTCGTCAGGACTCGTAAAAAGAGTAAATATACTCTCGAGTTAATTAGGAGTATTGAGCTTTCGAACACTTTTGAGAATAAACTCTAAGTAACCAGATTGGAAGGAAGTACTTTGTTGCATGTTGGAAATCTTGATGCTCTTGTTAATCAAAATGGCGGATGACTGCCAATTACCTAAAAGGACCACGCCAGTGAAGTAGGATCACTAAGGGAGCAGTTCCTCTTTTGTGAGTGCTCCCAATGCTCTGGCAGCCAACGCTCTGCTCACTGTGGCTGCAGTGTCCTCGATAATTGGACTGGCGATGTCCAGGACTAAACGTGGGTTCGAGTTGAAGAACGTGGCTGCTGCTTCAGCTGAAAGTCGAAGTAGAGTAAAACGTTTTGGGAGGTCGAGAAACATTACAGAGGAACAGAGGAAGCAGGACAGTGTTAGATCTGGAGAATAGTCTTCTTGTTAAATCCATCAGGAAATTACCAGAGTTGGAAAACTGGCGACTGTGAGGAACGCAGGTGTAACTGGTTGTAATAAAGCCTTCTACGACCTATCTGTCCTTGTTTTGATATTTATGCGCTTGCATATGTTTAAGAGATAAAAAATTCATGAGAGCTTGGGACTACAAGGAGTCGGCACAATACATAGTTCTTTTGTTTTTGTATTTCTACATGAGACACTTGCCCAGCTTTGAATAATAGATGAGATTGAGTTTGAGTTTTTATGACCTGGATCATTAGTAATTGAAGCTTCCAGGTGTAGGCAAGATCTTTCTAGATTTGTTATTGTGAATTTTGTATTTTGCATCTTGTATCGTGTATTTTGTATTTTGTACTTTGTATCCTGTATTCTGTATTTTGTATTTTCTATTTGAATGTTCAAGTAGGTACAGCTGATAACTAAAAGCCTCAAGTACCTTCATCATGAGTTCTTAGAGTGACTCTAATCTAATATAACACGATTGTGTCCAAGGACTCCTGATGAAGCTAGAGCTGCACTGCTCATAAAATACCGAAAGTAAACCCAAAAAGAACACAGCTCCTATCAAAAACCCTCAACCAGAAGAGTAGTCTCTCAAGTAGCGGAGTAGTATCTCAAACAGCAGACCAGGTACCTCTTAGGCTAGCAACACATGCTATAGCACCGAGAAACATATTTACCTGGGACACTGTGAGACGGAGGCGCCTTCAACTTAATATTCCCATCCCCAACACGGATTTTCGTGACGAGTTTGTCAATCTCGATCCTCTGCACGCCATTTTTATCAGTGACTTCTTTGCCCTGGGCGTTCACCAGTGCCTCAGTATTGGCTACAGTGCAAAACAGATCATCAATAAAATCTCTAATTTCATCCCATTTCCCAGGTTCTAATAAGACACTCACTGAAGTTTCCCTTGAAGCTGCCAGCACCATTCAGAGGAAGCAGTAACAGCCGTCCTTGGACGTCATAATCGCCATTCACATGGATGTGAGGCAGCTGCACAGTGATGGTAACTGTAAGATCGTTAGGGTTCGCCTTGAGGTCATTGATGACAAAATTAGTCGCCCCATGTACGCGGATCTGGCTCATGTTAGCCTTGATCTTCAGAGCCTCCAGGTTCCTATCGACTGTCAGCGATGGTAGGAACAGCGGGTCCAGCGCTGGAAGCTTCAAAGAAGGTATCCCCTTGGCGAGGTACGGGGTGATCGCTCTCAATTGCTTCATGACACATCTGCCGTATTGTTGGAGATCGTTCGTTCGAGGACAAGGCTGCACACCCGGCGCTGAAGACACAAATCGATGAATAGAACAAATCTTAGCCTTGGGGGGCTTGGGGTTGACTTTGGTCCAAAGGTCATGCGTGGTGAAGGGAGCAATCACTGTTGCGGTTCGTTGCAATTGGTCTGAAGTTATTAGTGGATTTGGGAACTTTTACGTTTATTGAGATGTGTTTTCTAGGTGTGTATAGGGTGTTCTAAAGTAGTTCAGGAGATTTAGCCCGAGTTTACGCATGTGCAGACTTGCAGACTTCAGCTGCGTGAGTGCCATGACTCTTGTTTGAGGGACATATTGTGTTAGTTAAGGAACCTTGTAGTGGCGGTTAAGGGACTTAGTGGTGGCTAAGAGGCGTAATGGAGCATAGTGGGGGTTAAGAGACGTAGTGGGGGTTAAGAGAAGTAGTGGGAGTTAGTGGCCTTGACCGACCGAAATTCATGAACTTCGTTTAGTCTACAGAGTGTTAAAAGTTAGATGGATTTTTTGCGAAAAACTCGTAGGTCCACAGAACTGACATGGAACTTACTAATTGCAAAGTAGCAGGTAAAATATTTTCAACTTCTACTTCTGCCTTTTTAACACTTATTGCCACTATTAATAAAGAGAAATAGAACTGGTTAGTGAAGGGGCACAAGCATCCAAGTAAAATCTAACACCAGTAATTTGTTATAATCGACAAAAACTGAAGCCAATCGGCAGACTATGAAGTATTACTTAATTGCCCCGTGTTCTAGCTAAATTTTCCACCTTTCAGCAAGACTTTCAATCACGTTGCGTCAGAAACGCTGACATTTCGATCGGTGAACCCAGGACTCGCAGAATCGTGGAACTCGCGTGCTTAATTAGAATTCACGGAGCCTCAGCAATTAAACTTTTTCGCAACAAAATTAATACTTAACATAAAAAACATTAATAAATATTTTCACACAAGAAAAATTAATCCCCGTTCCCTCACCTAAAATTCACAAGACACACATTCACCTTTTGCATTCCTAAAGGCTAATTTCGTTCCAAATTGGAAACACAGAGCAGCCAGTGGACTTTAAAGGCGGTTTTCATGAGGTATCGCGAAATCTGCATTCTTTCGAGGATTGGTGCCAGGAAAGTCGACATACTGCGCTCTGACAACGGGTTACTGAACGCTCCTAGCGCTGACTAAGGAGTCACCGTTTTTACCAGGCCTAAAATCGAAAGTAACACCGGTGGAAAGTGAAATTGCGAGGCGGACGTACCGCGGGCCCTCTTTCATCGACCGTAAAGGCGAATTCTCGCGTGGCCGCGGCACGCTGCTCGTCCAGCGAGAAAGGATCGAGTCCCCACGGTCAAGCGTGATCGATGGATCGCCGGTAGCTAGAAAACTGGGGTGCCACGCAGCTTGAGCGATCGCTGTTTTGATTATGTGAAAGGAAAGCTCAGTCCTGGGCACATTCACAATATTATTATTATATTGTTATTATCATATTATTATAATATTATCATTATAATCATTACTATAATCATCATCATATACTATTACTATTATTACTACTATTATTATTATTGCTATTATTATCATATTATTTTTTATTGTATATTATTATTATTATCATAATATATTATTATCTTATTATTTCTGATTATATTACATTATATTATTATTATTATCGTAATATATTATTATCATATTATTATCATATTATTTTTGATTATGTTACATTATTATCATTATTATTATCATATATTACTATTATTATATTCTCATTATCAGTTATCATACTATTTTTTATAGTATTATATTATTATCATATTATTTTTTATAGTATTATATTATTATCATCATCATCATCATCGTCATAATATATTACTATTATATTATTATCATCTTATATTATTGTTATTATTATTATGAGTGTACATATAGTAATTAATATATATGTATATGTTTAATAATAATATTATATAGATTGAGTAATAAATGTACGTATAATATATATACATTTGCAATATAAAATGAAAAATATGATACTGGTCTGCTGTTATTAAATTAGTCGTATGTTTATCACGAGTAAATGTGGCACGAGAAGCGATGAAATTTATTTTTAGTCCTACTCTGAGGAAATAAAAGTTGATTGCATGTGTGGGTTTGTTGAAATGTTCTACATCTCCTAATTGTGGGTATCGGGACTGGAAATATTACGCAAGGTACATGTTATATGTTACACCTAACGTAATGCGAGTAGGTGTCAAGTTTGCTCAGGGAGAGATGAAAGTTTCCACGATGCAGTAAAGAATTGTTTCACGTAAGAATTTCTTTAGTTTTTGAATGTGAAATTTTTAATGCAATTCGTAATTATTTACCGACTTAAAATTCTATTTAAATTTCAATCTCACAGTTCCAAACATTTTTATAAATAATAAAACTATGAATTAAAGCTGTCAATTTAAAAAAAAAAAATTGTTGACCATATCTTTTATCTTTATACACTAATCATTTAAATTACTGCATTATGCTTTGATAATAAATTCAAATTATGATAATCTGGGAATGATAAGTTATTGCAATGCTTATAAATCATACTATAAGTTCTTCTAGAGTTTTATGTTTAATAATTGTCACGTCTGAGGCCCGTTTCGATGAAAATATTTCTTGTTATCAAGAATTAATTGCCATATAATATCGTCCTTGTAACGTTTTTGCACCGATCGAGAGGAATTACGCATCCACGGCAACGTTTTCTAAAACTGGTACATCAGATTAGAGTAAACACGCAGCTGGTTCGCTGGCATTAAAGTTTCCTCAAAAGGGACATGCTGCACGTTTTCCAATGTAAATGACTTTTCACGTTTTATTTTACACATCACCTTGCGCTACATCCTCCAGTGATTTGAAAGTGAAGTTGGAAAAGTATGAGAAGAATGTTATCCTTAAATATACACTACAAAGATTAATGGATGCAGATTGGAGATTTTTGTAAAATTCTATTAAAAAATATGGGAACTTATTTTGAAATGCGTCTTATTTTCTATGCACATTATGTATTTTTAGTGTCATAATAATTTTTGTAATATTTCACTTCATGAAAACATTCTATGATTCTTGCTCTTTTAATTTTCTTCAATAATATTATATTTCTTTTATGAAGTAAAAAGAAGTGGAAAAATGATTTATCTTCTTTTAGAGTATGTTGCACTTTCTTGCAATTCAAATGCATCGATTTCTTAGTACCTCAAACCTGTGGAACTTGTTTCGCAACAAAGCAGTAAATTGCAACAAAACTTCTTTGGCAATGTTTATTACCATAATCGGCACTTTAGAATCTGTGAAAAAAAGTATTGCAAGAATTACGAAACTAATCCCTTTCAGAAGTAATTAAAAAAGTAGTTTGCAACACTTAGCTGGCTTAGTATAAGGTGATTCAAAATAAGTGGGCAATACTTGGTGATTTTTTTTAGAAAAAGGACTAATTACAAATTAATCCCATTAATTTGTTTTCACATACTACCTAAGGGTGCATCAAATTGAAGACCCATGTGCTATTAAACTTCTGAGCACAAGAACCATCTAGCTTTCTCCCAATATTCAAGTGTATAATTACTCCTATCATAGCACCTATAGAACAAATTTCACTAGTCTCATCGAGAAGCAAAACAGTGCAGCCAGTCATCCGTAATGAGAAAGACATGAAGAATTTACCCCTTCACTCATCAACTAAGCACTCACCCAAAGTAGGTACCTTTTTGCTCGCAAAAACAAAAGTCTCCCTCCACCTCTTCGCCCCAGTTCCCTAACTACCTTGTAGAGACTCTCTATGCTTATGGATTTCTTGCAAATTTAGAGAGGGCGATTGAAATCTCAGCTGTATGTGATTAAAGAAATGGTATCCAAATAGAGATTTGGGGTACAGTTTACTTTGGGACACCCAAAATTATTGAGATTTCTTTATATACATATTTTCATAGTATTGGATAAGTAGAATCCCAAAATATTATCCCTAACTTTAGGGATTCACTGGTGTGAAAGTTATTTATATCTGTGTGCAGACCTTATTGTTTTAGCCTAGTTGACAGATTACCTACACTGGCTTTATACTATCAGTTGACAAGAAAAGTCAGTAGTTTTGGGTTAAATGTAGGTTGGACATGGGTTAGGATTGGGTCAAGTCTGGGTCAGATCTGAGTTATACATTAGAATCCAAGAACACTAATCTAGGCTTTAGAAATTTGTTAAAGAGTTGTTTGTATCTACATGAGAACTCTACTGTTTTAGCCTATTTGATAGACTATCTATTTTAAGAACACACTGGCTTCATACCATTGGCTAACAAGAAAAGTCAGTAACTTTGTGTTAGGTCTAGGGATAAACGTGAGTTAGAACTGAGACAGGTTTGAGTTACATACTACAATCCAAAAACACTACCCCTAACTTTAGGAATTCACTGGTTTAAAGACTACTTGTATCTACATGAAAACTTTACTATTTTAACCTACTTAACAGATTACCTACTTTAAGGACACACTGGCTTCACACTAGGTGACAAGAAAAGTCAATAATTTTGGGTTGATTGTAAGTTAGACACAGGCCAAGCCTGTGCTAGGTCTAAATTAGACACTTAGCAGTCTACTGTAACACCATATCGTCTCGATACAATTAAATGATCTCTCAAAAAACGGCAATAAATGTCCCCCAAGTCTCTACCTAGGTCCCCTTCGTCACCCATAATTCCAAAACCCCAAGTTTCCATGAATAAGCAGAGTCCACCCGACCACCACACCGCAAACACCGCAAGGGCTCTACTTACGCAGCTCAGCGACAGCAGCCCCGGCCCAGGTGGCGATGATCAGCAGTCCCAGCAGCATCATCTCGTGGTCCTTTGCAGGCTGGCCCTCGATCGAACGCGATATCGCAATTAGCGAGAGCGATATTGAAAATGCGTGCGATGGCCCGCACCGCTGGGTATATATAAACTAACGGCACTTTCTCCGCGTGTATGCCCAGCCCCACTCTACGCGAGTGGTGAATTTATCATGGTAGAATGCCTCCTTTTAACTCAGTCAGGGCCGTAGCCACATGTCCACCACACACGCGTCGCAAAACATAAAGATAAACGAGAATTTGTCCTCGTTGCGCGGAGCCATCGAACCGTAGGTCAGGACGCCAGCGGTTGATGGATGGGCGAGGGTGGATGGAACCTCTGAAAGGATGAGGAGGGCCGAGGTCACGCGGAGGCTAGAGTCACTGGTCTTCCTTCTTGCATCTGTGTTTTTGCATCCTTAATGAGTGTTATGTCAGAGGGGCCAGGTAAAAGTGAGGCCCACTGAAATTTGGTGGCTGGAGGAGGGTGTTTGACGTCAGCCTTGGATCCAAGTGGGGTCTTGGTCCCATTGGGAGGCCTTTTTCGGGGGACTTGGACTCTGGAGTTTGCGATGCACTTGAGGAGTGATGTCTCTGGGATTTGCAAATTGCAGTATTTAAGTTTGAATTTTAAACGTGGAATAGGAGTTTTTGAGGACTCTGTGAGACATCATCATAGAGTGTTTCGTTTCCTTGGACGGTCAAGTACCGATGGACATAAATCTTCTTCCATTATGCTCATTAAGAACTTGTGTCAAGTAATTTGCATAAGCGCTTGCAATTTTCCTAATGACATCTTCCTAATGTTATTTTTCCTGTGTTTTGTGACGGCAATGCTGACCTCTTACTGTGGAGTCTGGTTGGCATTTCCTGTTGTAATGTTTAGATACGGTTCCGAGGATGACAGTGATGACATCTTTCGTAAACATTTGTTTATGATGGAGATTGGAGTCTTTGAAGGTTTTGTTAGAAGAGGATTTTAATTATGTATTAGTTTGTAATTTTTTGATTCCATGCTTTCCATATTTAGGTCAACGACTCTGTGCCAGGCGTATTATTTCGTAGAAAGTGTCAAGCCATTTTTCCACGTGGATTTGAAAATTCCTTAAAAAGTGAAACTTTGCTCTATTACAAAAGTTTATTATTGCCGATAATGAGTCACGTAGATGTTCCACTTTTCTAAATAACAGTTTAGTTTTTAATTAATAATTCATTAACAATATTCTATTACTCTTTTTGCTGACATTCTGAATTTTCTTTAGAATGGAATT
This sequence comes from Calliopsis andreniformis, assembly GCF_051401765.1. Classification (NCBI taxonomy): domain Eukaryota; kingdom Metazoa; phylum Arthropoda; class Insecta; order Hymenoptera; family Andrenidae; genus Calliopsis; species Calliopsis andreniformis. The sequence goes on along the minus strand of NC_135068.1, from coordinate 7,470,823 downwards.
TTTTATTCTTCATAGCTTGAACCCATAATACATTAAAATAAATACACACAATATAATATTAATAACAATATGACATAAGGCTACAGTATAATTCTATACCAGAATTTTTTATATTAATATACTTAACTTCTATCTATATAATTACTGAACCCAAGTTATGATTAAACTTACTATCATTACAACCTAAAAATTAAAAGTATATGAAGTGCATCATAATATAATAAGATAAATACGATTCAGAATACGACCATGCAATTACACCAGATTGGTTGCATGGGGTTCAAAGAAATTTTCTTAATTAACTAAACATTATTCCAGTCTCGTGATCCCGTTAAACGTAATTCCGATTTCATATCCATTCGTTGACAACTACTTTCCCTGTCGTCTAATGCTGGTGCAACTTGTTGCATTTCCCAAATACGATTATGTAAAATGTGACGGATTCCAACTGGTTCCGCTATGGCGTTGTTGTAATTGCGTATGGACTATACGTAACGATTGAGAACTCGTTTAAGTAAATCGAATATGTATTCAATGTCCTGCTCCTTCGAGTGACGCAACTCGATGCGTTACATATTTTATTTTGGTGGTGATACTTTTTCGAATATGCAAATATGCAACCTTTGACTCGTAAAGGGGGAAACAGAGTTCCTCTGTATAAAGTAATGACAAAAATATTGCATAACGTGAACATAAATTAAATTATTAAATAGATTAACAGAGGTCTATTGCGGTAATGAGGAATAATTAAGTAACAGGTATTCAATAGTCCTATATGTTACTAGGTTACTGCCTTAAACAAACTATTCCCTTATCCAATACGATTTAATGATACAACAAAATACTCACAACATCTGCGTATGTAATGCTCAACATGTGTACACATAATAAATAATTAATAAAATAAGTATCTTAATATATCTCATGCAGCCTATTTGTAATATTAATGAGTTAGTCAGAGCTATAAAATATTCTCTGAAATGGTAGTTCTGAATATTAATAATAAATAAATGCATGTAATGGTTACTCTATTATTAGGCATACATTGCAGAAAATAATCAAAATACTACCTGCTCGAGATATCTGACAATATCCATTTTTCATACAAATTATACTTAAAAAAAATTCATTCTCAATTATTGAAAATTAAAAGAAAAATACAATTCACTTTAAATGACAAAAACAGGAATTCCAATGATTGCCAATCGTTAAATATTCTGAGCAAAGTATTACAAGAAAAGGAAGACTAGATCACTTCAAGATCATAAGCATCCAATATTCTACAGACTGAGAAATATCGCCAAACCATTTCAAACAGCCTCAAATATATAAATGAAGTGCTTTTCTAAAATCAGATAATTAATAACATTAAACATCCTTCTTCTGAACGATCTAAAAATCCCCTAATCATTTTGAGCAAAGTATGCCAGTTCCAAGAACAAAGTGAAAACGCGTAGAAATCAAAATCCAGTTGAACATATATGTCAGCCTGTCCCCCATGATTCAATATTAATTGACAGGGAGATTTTTGTACATTCTGTAAATCATCGCGTCGGCCGTTTTGTCGTTGAGCGCCTTGGTAGCCAAATCATCGGCCAGCATGGCGGCGACTGCCTCCGCGGCCATCAGACCTGCGGACGAAAGTCAACGTGAGTCTGCCATTAAGCGAGTTAATATCTCGGTTTCGTGGGGGTGCATTAGGACGTTACAGAAAGTGGACACTTTTACTTCGCTCGCAACGCTGATCGATGCTCAGAATATTCACTTTTACTTTCCCCTTTTGTTTCCTACTTACTGACAAATGTCGGGTTGTAACGCATGACGTGTCCGTTTCATTGAATTTTAATTGGACGTTCGATCACGCGAACCAGGAAAGTTCTTTAAGCGAATCGACAGCGGTGGTTTCAATTAAACTGCTGTAGGACATCGATTACAAGAGCATTAAACGTGAAGGAGCCTCTTCGATGACCAATTCAGTATTTTTCATCGATTGTTATTATATTAAATCGTAATTTAAATCTTAATCACGATTTTATGATCAAGAATAATTGAGACCTGGATTATCTTAGGTTCTTCTGTACTTGATATTCAGTTTGAGAAGCTTGTGGTAGTTTATGAGACATGGTCCATATTTAGCATAAATAATATGTATTATTGTGGAGTCTGAAGTTAAGAATTTTTCATTTTTCATTTTGGCTGTAATTATTTTTGTAGCACTTTATATGAGAAAATTCAGATATTGCAATGTTCTATCGACACAGTTTGGAGAGAGAGCTTTATGCTACCATAACTAAAGTTATTGATTATTAACTAAATTTTTATTTAAATTTTAGAGGAAAATACTAATTTAATAATATCAGTATTGAAATTTGAATACTCATATTGAGGGAATATTATGCTGTCATTTGTAAGTCTTTATGTATACTTCCGTAGATTTGTTTTGAAATTTCTCGCTTTCGCGCGCATTGGAGACTTCAACGCGTGGCTAAGCTAGTATACTCATTAAGCCGTGTTCTTACGACTGTGATATGCTGCAAAGAACACTTACTAAAGAAAACACACAGCAAAAAAGAATTTTACGATACAGGTTTGAAAAATCAATTTTTTTCTTAAATTCCCTAAAATTTCATTTTTCCCATTAACAGTGTTATATTATTCAGTATAAATATTACTCACCTTAAGCAAGATAAAGCTTTCATAAACCTTTTGCCTTAATATCTTTCTTCAAATTACACTACACAAAAAATATACCCAGATATATAACTAAATTAATTAATTAGAACATAACTGAACAAACAATTCAAGCTGAAAAATTTTACAAATTTGCTTCTTGCATCAAGTCTGATATATTACTGTCTGCTTCAGTATTCAAAGCAGAGAGTATCTTACTCAAAAAATTAGTCAAATCTCCGTGGTTCATCACAGAAGTGGGAACGCAGCTTAAATGAGACGATCGAATCTCAATCACCCAAGTACTGCCGAAAGAAAGTATTTTTCAGCTCGTCGAAGCTCTCTCGTCTTTTATGTAATTGCGTGCGCGACGTTACATGATGTGAACAAGTGGACACGCATTCGATTCTAATGGAATATCGATACGGACGCAACTTTGGGGATCGACAAGCGCTTTCCTCGACGGAATTCCTTTTTTCCTCCCTTTTCCTCGACGCCTGATAATTACGGAAGAACACTGGCTCTATGACGCAACGGAGACAGACGAAAGAGTTTTACATAATCAAACCGGCTTTTGTGTTTCTGACTCATGGAGGCACTTTTTACGGACACCTCGCGGAACAAGTGTCCCAGGGAGCAAGAAGTTTTGGACAATCGATAGGTCCTTGAGAAATTATATTTCCTTAAGGAGAAAAAAGTGTAGCTTCTTTTTCTGGTTCTAGGTATGTTCCTACTTCCTTGAGTTGAGGACTTTATTTTTTCTCTTTGAAACTATTTTGTCTTAAGGAGCAAAGAGCTAATTTTATTTTTTGATTTTAGCTGTGGTCCTATTTCCCTGAGTTAAGGACTTTATTTTCCTCTTTAAAACTATTTTGCCTTAAGGAGCAAAGAGCTAATCTTGTTTTCTGATTTTAGCTGTGGTCCTATTTCCCTGAGTTAAGGACTTTATTTTCCTCTTTAAAACTATTTTGCCTTAAGGAGCAAAGAGCTAATCTTGTTTTCTGATTTTAGGTGTGGTCCTATTTACCTAAGTTAAGGACTTTATCTTCCTCTGTGGTATGCCTGTATTTTTGCGAGGCAAGAAGAAATGAAATTACGATGGAAATTAAATATCACTTACCGTGGCTGAGGATCGATTTCACTGGTCCCTTTTCGTCCATGCCTTGGAGACTGAGGTTCTGCTTCTTGCCTTCCAGCTTGCTCCTGGCTGCACGTACGATTAGGATACCCTGGTCCTTGAGTTTCTTTAATTCGATGGTGAAGTCTGCCAATACGTCACCTAAAAGCAGAATGAAGGTATTTGTTATTTAGAGACACTTGTTTTATTTTAATTTTAAAGATGATTTGTGTAGATAAAATTCTGTGTTGTGGAGATATTGAAGTAAAAAGTTTTCTTCCTTGAAGCTGGCAAAGTGGGTACCTTCATTATTTTCTGTAGATATCAAGTGACTATCTTGATAATAATTCAGAAGTTGGTTTTATTTGATAGAGAAATGTAAAGGCACAGTTCATGTATCACTAACAATGAGCAAGGTATCATTGTTGCACTTCAAATTCTAAATTCTAGGATTTGACACTTGTACAGTGTTTCCACCTTGACTTCCAAATCTCGAATCAGAAGGTTTTGTTTTGAGGTAGCGTCTTTTATACCTGCCTTTGCCAACCTGGTGGACTAATTTTGTTTATATGTTTTTATTGAAGACTTTGTTTCTCTGCAACTCATGTTACTACAGAAATATTATATTATTTCTGTCAATTTGGATCTCATGTACTAAAATAAATATTTTAGAAGAAGAATCTGCATTATCACAGCAAATACAATTATACAGAACGATTCATAAATGCAGTCAATATAAAAATGCACAAAAAAGTATTCACTAAATGTAAATATTATACATGCATAGAAAGTCTCCTATCAAAGTTTGCAATATTTTAGATGCTCAAATTTTTTGTTCCATTTTTGGAATTCCCTGTATACATCACTTCAAAAATACAAGTTGCAAGAAAGCCCTACGAAATCTCGAATTTCCAAACAAATTGATACACTTTATTTTTCAGTAAAAGAAAAAATTCCTTACTGAAGTTTCCATTCAGTTTTCCATTTCCCCTCACCAGCTCCTTTCCAACCTTGCCCATGAGCTGATAGTCTGACTTGATACGGAGCATGGGTACACGTATTTTCAAAATAACGTGCATCACGTCATCCTTCAAAGATTAAATCAAATTCAAGTAAAAATCATGACCAACTTTAAACAAAAATGAGAAAGTCATTTATGAGTATTTCGTCTTTCAAAAAGAATACCAGCTCACATCAGTCTCATTATCCCTGTGTGCGCGTTTATGTCTGGTTCCAAGACCACCCTTTACGTTCTTAGAATTGTTAGAGCCCATTCCACCATAATGGTAAATCAGTTGCATTCCTTCCTCAAAGAATCCTTGCTTCTCTTGATAATTCTTGGCGTATCGAGACAGTCCCTCCAGGTTCTTAGCAGCAATTGCAGCCTTGACCTCTTCGTTCCTCTTCGTCAGTGATTCTCCTTCGGTGCAGTTGCGAGAGATCACTCGTCTGTTCTCCAGAATATCCTGTTCATATAATTTAACTGTTCTAAAATCCCTGGATACCAGTAATCACGATAAAAATTCAGTCAGAGTCTGTTGACCCCTCTAATTCTAGCAAAGCTTCCTACAGTACCTTCTCAACGTCCTTGATCCCGTAAACTTGGGCATCCTTGCCCTCGATCCTTCCATTCCCAAACCGCCTCACGTTACCATTGTACCCATCCGCGTAAACAATGTCAATGTAACCAGGCTGTTTCTCCAACCTCGACTCACCCTGGAAGCCCTGGTTCCTAATAGGAAAACCAGGAATCCTTGGATCCTGACCCTTGACCCTGCTCTCAAAGTTCTCAGAAGCTGAGGTTTGAGCGTCCTCAAAGCGCTGCTCAGTTCTCCTGCTGTCATAGTTCTCCCTTCTCTGGTTCTGGAAATCCTCGTAGCGCGCCTCTGTTATTTTATCACTGAAACTTTCCCTCCTCTGACCCTGGACGTCCTCGTAGCGCTCCTCAGCTCTTCCAGCGCTGAAGCTTTCTCTCCTGTCCTCCTGTTGAGTGCTTCCCTGACCTCTGCCAGGGTAGAAAGCTGGCCTGGGCCTGTCGTAACTGTCCTTCCGTTCGTAGTTCCTCGAGTTGGGTCCAGAGTTCGTGGGACTCATCGAGTAGACTAGGTGGACGTCGGATGGTACCTTGGAGTTCATCGTTATGCGAGCTGACTCGGGTCTGGAGACGACCCTGGCGCCCTCCATGCTGAAGGTGCCAAAGGTCGAGCTCTGGGTCTTCTTCTCGCGCAGCTCAGCGGACTCCTCCCTCATCTTGTCAGCTTGGATCTTCAGCAGGAAGGGATCGTACTGCCTCATTCGCTCCAGACGACTTTCCTGTTCTGGCGAGCTGGCACTGAACTTGCTGTCCTGGCCCGTGGCAGAGACTATCGCCTCGAAGCTCTCATTCTGGGTCTTGGGCTCCTTGATAAGTGTGTGGAACCTGTACCTGATGGAGTCCAGGTCCCTCAGGTCGCTGTAGCTCACGTAGCCAGCTTCCAGCTCACTTAGGTTCGACTTGAGTCTACCTCTGGCAATGTGAATGCTCTCCAGGGTGGACTCGTTCAGCCCAACGATTTCTACATTCTTCAGGATTATTCTGTAACTGGTGTCGCCTTCAGACTGGTCTACCTTGATCACTGGCACCCTCAGAGGGTCCAGTTTCCCTGCTTTGGAGAAACCACCTGAGAGGAGCTTCGCCCAGAGTTGCTGGGACATCTCTAGCAGAGTCCCTTGACCATTTGCCAGGGTCACCAGGCAAATAGTTAACAAGAGAACAACAGCCTTTGACATTTTGTTTGGTCCTCTTCCAATTCTAGTCTTCAACTATCAATAAATTAAACTTTGTTTGAAGCTCTGTTGACTTACTGAATGGACCAAAGATAATCACTGGGATCTACGCCAAGGATCTGATCTCCCAGATGTATGTAGGCTTGAAGAATAGCAGTAGTACAATTGTAGTGACGATGACAATCAACAGGAAGAAAAAAAGGGTCACACACATTAACACACGTGGCCTCAGGCGGATGGTCTGTTGCTCCTCTTCCAGTATGTCTGCGATCAGTTGAGGATCAGTTCGACCAGGTCCTCCAAGACCATCATCGGAGTGTTTGGTGTCTTCTAATGAGGAAAAATCGAGAAGACAGTTGTTCGGTCGTGCAGAGGCGTCGATTGCGAGTGGATGATACGTCTGCTGCAGGTTTTTATAGTAGATCGTGGAAGGGCATCAGATCTGGGCCATGGACCAGTCATTCTTGAGGCGTGTTATACTAGGCGATCTTTACGTTTAGCTTCTTTTTTTTTCCTTCTTGCTTCTGCATCCTCGGTCATCGTTTCCCTTAAGTTCTTCTCGACGCTGCGCTCGTAATAGAGGGCAAGGTCCTTCCCCGACCTTAAGTGGAAAACTAGCCACGCTGTCGTGGTCCCAAAGCCGCAAATAGTTCGATGTTACGTAACTGCGTGCTCTTAAATGTACATAATAGCGAGCACGCGCTGTGAGTTTGCATTTCATCGATAGGGGGACTCTAGTCGAGATAAGAAAAGTCTTGGTTTTGAATACTGGAGTAATTAAAAAGGATTTTAGAAAATTGTTTAAAAATCAGTAATTTAGGGAGATGATGTTTATTTATACACATATTTCTTTAGTTTTATTAATATTTTACTCCTTTCCTACATTTTTAATTACCACTTTAGCAGTACAGTATTTTTAATAAAGAACTTCGAGAAAAGTTAAAAAGAGTACACTTTAACCTCAAAAATAATTTCATAGTATTTTAAATTAGAAAATACTTTGAAAATAAATAACAAGGAACACTATTTCTTGTGTAAAAAGAAAACTAATAAATAACTGATAGAAATAACTGGAAATGTAGAACAAAATGGGAGAATATGCTTGCAGTGCAATTATTGTGGAAGAAATATCGAAACACTGAGTTGAGTGACCTTCTCCAGGAAGCAAACTGTGTCTTGAAACGACAGCGTCAGCGCATTGCTAGTCAGCAACATATTCCCAATATTCGATGGTAAGCTGCTTGGAAATTATTTCGTGATCAGACTTCTTCGTGACAACAATGACATTCCACGAAGCTTTAATACTACTTTTTGCGATAATCTATTTGGCTACCAGTTCGTCTATTCCAGAAATACGTAAGTTTCATTCTTTTAATGTGAACATTTTTTTAGTTATTAAAACAAAAGCAGAAAAGTGATAAATTTAGGAATAAAGTTTAGAGGAGGCAAGGTGTTTGTAGCTTTAATTTACTTGCTGAAAATATTCACGTTGACAGTTCGCGAATTCTGAAATTCTGAGACACCCAATATATAAAGTAATTCGCATTTGGAGCGCGTGCATTTTAATTCACGATGAATCGTACAGAAAACTACGCCACGTTCGAAGTATTTAGGTTTATCAAGTCTGTAGCACTATTAAAAGCGCTACCTAAATAAATAAATTGTAAATTAACTTTAAGATAATTTTATTTGAATTTCCAGCCCCGTTTTTGAAAATATGTCACCGAAGTGATCCACATTTGAACGACTGTATAAAACAGAGCGTTAATTTGTTGAAACCGTATTTGAAAAATGGCATACCAGCTCTTAATATTCCGCCATGTGAACCATTTCGCATAAACGAAATTAATATCAATCAGGCATCTGGACCAATCTATATGGAATCGAAGTATAGTAATGTATCCATCTATGGGGGTGTTAATATTGTACCCAAAACTATTAGGTATGTTTTTTATGTTAATATTGTATTTAGAAACTATCGAATATTTAAATTTAATTAGATTTATTATTAATTTAAGTGTAATTAAATTTTAATAATATTTAAATAAGAGTGTGTACGTTGCTTTAATAGTGAGATTAGATAAAATTTATCTACCAGGTACCTACTATTTTAATTTAGAGTGATTGGGCATATAACATTTACACAATAAATATTGGTGTAACTATGCTGGATGTTGTTAAATGGCAGCAAATTAATTATAAGATTTTTTAAAATATGTAATCACTAGCATAGTCAGATTTAAGCAACTTATGCATTAAATGGACATAAAATAGACGTCTTTCAGACGTCATGTGCTATCTGGGATAATCTTGCATATTTTTCTAAATTCCCTCTGGCAGCTAGTTAACATGACACCAACTAACAATTACTCAATATTGATGTTACTAAAAGCATATGCATATATCTTTTGAATTTTTTTAGACTGGACCTAGAAAAAAATCGCATGAGGTTGAAACTGTACATTCCAAACCTCGAAATGGTCACGAATTACAATTTAGATGGCAGAATAATGTTCCTGCCGATTAAAGGGAATGGTGTGGGTCACGGGAACTTCAGTGACATCGAGGTGGTCATCACGATCCAGATGGAGCGTTATCGCAATGAGAAAAATGGACGAATCCATCAGCGTGTCGGTGACATTTACGTGGACTTTGACATAGGTCGCGCTACTGTGCACCTGGATAACCTTTTCGACGGCGACCAGACGCTCTCAGGCGCCATGAACCTTTTCCTGAACCAGAACTGGAAGACTGTCATTGTGGAGATCAAGCCGAAGCTGGAGGAAACCATCGGCGAACTTATCAAGAATTATACTGACACGATATTCGCCCAGTTTCCTGAAGATGTTTTACTGCCACCTTGAATCCAAGAAAGTTACTAGGAAATTATGTAAAATGATACTTTTTGAGAAAATTTTACTATTTAGACTGCTCTACAATTTTATGCAATTTAAGAAATTCATAACATTAGTTGAACCTTTTTTTATCTAAGTTGTATGCAGTTTTTAACATTTGTATAGAAATATCTTATATTATTTATTGGATCAAGCCATGGACATGTGCATGTTTCTTTTTTTAAAATAAAGTTATATACATTGGGAATTGAAGTTAAAAATTGTTTTATGAGGATTTAAACACTTTATCCTTTTTTATTATACTTAAATCATTGCATCATTTCTGGGTGTTACAGATGTTCACATCAATGTCTCAGGAACTGAATCTACACACTAAAATGAGTAAAAGATGTTATATAAACATCCTATATATCTTGCTTTTCAAGTTATAGACGATTAAAGAGAATGTTCGAAAGTATGTCCATCAGCCATTAGATTTTTATCTTTAGAGTCATTTAAAATTTATTGAGTGTTCAATGCAAGTGAAGAATGTGCACAAACTGCAACAAAGGATCCAAATGTATTTGAACCTGCTCGAGGAACACCTGATATTTTCCAGCCAGTGCAAACCTCGATGCTAATTGTAAGACATGTAATAGCGTGTGTTAAGGCACACAGTGGACATTTTGACCATCTTTAATCCATAAGTCGAATAATAAGGCATATGTGTAGGACATATATTCATGTGTCATTTTTTGCTTATTCAGCTCCTGAATTATTGACATGTACTTTTGAAACGCCCTGTATCATAGCTACAAGATATTGGATCTTCGAAATTTCCATTAAGATTAAATTATTTATTTCGTCCAAGACTTAGTATTGGCCTTTCCATCAAGAATATAAGTGCTTGAAATTATTCATTAAAGTGGAGAGTAATTTGATTACTTTCACAATGAGCAGTTTATGAGCCTATAAGCCGATTACCACATTGTAAACCAGCTAGCTGAGCAATCATTCTGTAGGCGCATTCGAAACTTCCAAGTGATAAATTTTAGGTAACGCAATAATAAATAAACTATCAAAGAAAATAATTACATACCTTCTGTTTAAATTATTATACTCACTTCTTTATTTTTCATAAAAAGACTCAATCTCTCAGTTCTATTTGCATGTATAAAGAATGATCAATGTTTCTTATTGTTTAAATTAATAATCGTATGTCTTCATATTTAAATTAATTTATAGACTGAGTATTCATACTAGTGGTTAGTCATTTCTGCCTTGCTGCATTTTAAACAATAAAATTTCAGGTCAATTATAAATTACAGCGTGAAACGAAGTAATCATTTTGCTATTATTTGTCGAGATGAACCACCAGCAATCTCGCATAACCACGCTGCTCAGCAGCTCTCTAAAATAATGACACTGTTGTGAAAGACTCGGTGAAGAAATTGAAGACACTGGGATGAGTAATTGAAGGGACTCTTGCGTCATGGAAATTAGGTAGTAAAATATATATATACATATAAACAGAAGATTAAAAAGTCGTAAAAATTTGCAAAAAAACTTCCTGCTTTTTAAACACTTTATGAGACTGAGTTACGTGTATAATTACTCAGCGCTACTTATATTTTATATTTGCAGGAAATATATAATAAAATTATAAATTGGCTGTTAATATGTATTTTTTCAACAGGCTGTGTCGAATATTTTTATTCAGTTATTCATGAAAAATTCCACGTGTTTTATAAATGAGGCTGCAATTTCGTATGCAGATGTCCTACCACAAGAGCCGTAAGGTGTAACTCTGTAAAAGGCTTTCTTTGAAAAGAAACTATAGTCACGTTCACGTAAATGCACTAGCAGTCGACGCGTTGCATGTAAAATGCACTTTTAAATATCATTTGACAAATGCACGAAAGAACACTAAACTTCTTTTTGCAGCTCATTCTTAGTAAGAAAACCACTCTTACTTTGTAATTTTAATTGTATGAATATAAGAAAGGACAAAAATGACAAAGAATGAAAAAATGTAGTCATTATTCAGCTCTCAAAATTTAAAAAGCTAGTTTAATTCATTAGAAAATTTTTTGCTTCAATTTTAAGTTTAGATATACAGAGTGAGTCACGCAACTGTATCACCTGAATCTTCTTGTGAACTATTTATTATATGAAAATGTGTTTTAAAGACAAATTGTTTGGTATCAAGAAGAGGATACCAAAGAGGAGTATGCTCACGATAAAAAACAACTTTCATTTAAAACAGTTCTTCCTGCAAACAGTTTATAAGAAAATTCAGACGATACAGTTACTTGAATCAGCCTGTATAAACGTGAAATAAATTTTGTGAGCATTTAATAATTCTGTGGTGAATGTAACATACTGCATGACCAAGAGCTCGCCTGACCATAGGCAACCCACTTCTACTTACGTTTAGTTTCCCCCTCCCAACTTCCTACATTCTGTTTCTGGTTTGTCATTTTTTTCATGAATCCTATGATCGATTATATTTTCTGATTTTGAAAAAAAGGCTCAGATTTTCGAGTAGTTACTAGGTGACCCATTTCACACAAGATTTCTAAATCCCTGTTGTTTCCAAAGTGTGCGATTTAGAAAGTTATGCAATTAGAATACACGTACTCGAGTCAAAGGGTCCTCATGATGTCGACAGCTCAAATTGGGCAAGAGTAACACGGTCCACTAGAATTTCTCCGAAGTGTAAAAGAGGTAAGAGTTTCAAGGTGTTCAAACAACTGATAGCAATCGAAACTGAAACATCGTTTCGGGAGACCAAAGAACCACCCATGTCTTTTCTTGTTGATATGACAATCTTTTGTCACAGGAAAAATGATAATAAATTATGAACACTGTGCTTTTAACTAGAATTTAAAAAGAATGTAGGGAAAAAAGGAAAATAGACTACAGACTATTTAAAAATAGTATACTATTAAAAGCAGAGCCATGATTGTTAACTGAAAATATGACAAAATGAGGACTTTAAAAGAAATTAGTATTCATTGACTCGCAGATGACGTAGTAGACTACTATTATTATACTCTTCTACAATTAGGTAACCCAGATTTTAAGAGAGCACTATTGTCTGAATATAAAATGGAATTCAGTTATGTCACTTACATTCTCAGGGCCAATTGTTCGCAAGTTTACAGAATTTTTAACCACGAGGTAAAATTAAAAAAAAAAAAATAACTGCAAAGGTCCTAGCCCTAAACGTACACTATAAACTATAATATTTAAGATGACATAAATAATTAATTCATTTCATAGATAAGACATTTTATTCTACTCTAAAGAGATTGCTGAATACACCTTTCTTCCTCGCTCATTTCCGAGTAATTTGTCTTGTATGCTTCGCACGACTCCTATCAAGGTCCAATTCGAAAACACAATGCCGCATTAAACATTCATGGCCGACTATGCAACAAACAGAAAATCGTGACTTATTATCGTGAATTAATATCGGCTAACAAGATTGCCCTGTAATTGATTCTTCAAAACAAATCGTCGAAGTTCCACATTGTTCCTAGCTCAACTTTTCCCAACTTTTGATAGATGAATTTTAAGAATTTTAAGGTAGACAAATGGTTAGGGTGATCTGAAGTAATTCTAATTCCATAAAGAAAAGAATGGAGAGTACAATTAAAATATAAAATAAGAAAAATTATTTTTAAAAAAATGTGTTCATTAAACAAGACAATTGTTAGAAAAATTTTCTGTTTGTTAAATTCGATATTATATGGCTCTAGATAAATAAGAACTGAACAATGAAATATACAATAGGGTGTGCAATTTTTAGAACCTGATTATCGTTTGCTTTTTGGACCCCGTTTTTGGGACCACTTTATAAAATTTTAGTACACTCAAATTTATGTATCAGAGAACTCTATTTAAAATACGATTTTACTGCTATAATATATTAATAATAGTGCCTGCAAATATTCTATATTTAAACTGTACAAATGTAGTTCACATTTTGGATTCAAGTGTGGGCCCAAAAGTTTTCTCAGCATCCAATTGTCACACGCCAAATTCGTCTCAACAGACATCTTTTCCACTAAAGAATCTAACAGTCACAGAATTCATTTTCCTACCCAAAAACCGCAAATCTGCGGTGTTCAAAGCGCGAGAGCTTCACCGGAGCAAAATAGAAAGAGGCAAAGTGGCGGGTCCGTTTAAAGCAGCGAGTACTGGCTGGAGTAGGGGGAACAGTGGCATATAAGACAGAATATGAACGGGGGCCCGTGTTTAGTTTACCAAAGTCGATCCACCTAGCCATCACCTTATGTCCTTCGCCCATTATCCTCCATTTTCTGCTCTTTGATCCTCCCATCAGGCCTCCTTCCCCAGACAATGTAATAAGCACCCTCTCCTGAGAACTCGCAAATAAAAAAGTAGTGAATTTACAAAAGTGAATCTCTCGACCAAGCCAGAGGAACAGGTGTGCACAAGTGGACCAAAGTGAAGGATTCAGGACAGTGGGTCACCCAGAGGACACCGAGTTGGCGACTGGGCCAAGACTCAGGGATTAAGACCTAAAGAGCCACTTTCGACTTCGCGAGTCTCACTCGGGGATCCTCCAGGATGCTCCCTAACCGAGGACTAGCTTGCCTGTGGCTGGTGGCGCTGGTGTCCACCCAGGTGTCCTGCGAGGAGCAACGCAACCCTCAGTTGAACGAGCCTGACTTCGAGATCCGTAAGCTTCCCGCGTTTTTTCTTTTTCTATTACCCTGTGCACGTGGCTAGTTAGGGGTAGCAAGATCGTGAAAGGTGGAGGTGGTGCTTTCTGAGCCACCCAGATAAGTGAAATGGTTCCTGACACCAAAGGAGGAGACTGTGACATCCTAGCCTGTAAAGGCTGACAGCAGTGAAGTTATTGGAGATGGGTCCAAGTAGAAGATGACTGGAGGTGGTTCCTAGTTTCGAAGTGGAACAATTTGCCTAGATCGTGGGACCTATCAGAGTGGATTCATCACTGAATCCCACTGAGAGGAAGATTGCACTTCTTTCTTGGCTATCCCTAGCGACGTAACAGGTGCACAATGAAGGCGGCACGAGCGAGTAATTATTCCCCGTGTTTTCCTTTTACGATCATTGAGCGTATCTGCCTTTCTCTTTCTGCACGCGCTACGGACTATTGTGGGAAACGATTATCGTCGCGGAAGCGTATTGTGTTACCGTGCGTTTTCCTTCGTTGACGTTTGCCTTCTGACGGAAACGGGTAGTTTCACTTCTTCTTGACCAATCTTTGAAGAGCACCCTGTTGAACCAACGAAAAACGGCCAACAGGATGGTTCTGTTATGTAATAGGAGCACAGTGATCGATGGTTGCGTCGTTTTGGGACAGTGACTCAGGATTATGGAAGTAACACTCTTCTTGAGTTTTCCTGTTGCGCAATATGGAGTGGGGGGTGACTGTTGTGAGCCAGATTAATATCCTGTGATCGATGGGTCGGTTCAGCTTTTAGCATAGAGAATTGGGTCACGAAGGGTTGCTTTTTTGTATGTTTTTTTAATATAACTTTCTCTTCGACGCGTGAGAATGAAGGACGAAAAGAGTTGCAGGTGTCAGAGCACCAACAGAGTTTAAAGGCATATTTTTCCTCTGATCTGTTATTTATTTTGAAGCTGATTCAAACGAAGATCTTATATTTGCAATTTAAATCGGACGGGAAAATTACTGAAGAGTGTGATTTGAATAAGTGAATACACAAGTTAAAAATAATCTCCAATCCAGTGAATCAAACTGTAGTACTCTAGAAGAAGCGCAGTCTCATGACATCATAGCTCTTTTGACATTTCACTTTACTATAATGGCGATGCCATCGTTCTATTAAAGATCGTAAAAAGATAAATGCATGGTACATAAATTTAAGCTTCCCCCCGCATTTCTGAACAATTTTTTCGTCAATCAATTAACATTTACACATATTTTTATATGAATAATTTATACTCGCGCAAGACCACTTTCTCTTCGCATGAAAATGACTAATCAACTTGGTAAATACTATTACTGCATTACTTAAGACTGCACTAAATGAAAATACTTTGAATTCCAGAAGTACAGTGTGGAAAATTGTTATAAAAAGATTCGGTCATTCAGATGCCTCGAATTTGGAAGAATTTTATGAAAAAGTAGATCAAAGAATTCAAAATTAGGTCAAAACTAGTTCAAATTTTTTAACTATTCACAAGATTATATGAATGCCTAAGGTATTCAATTATAATAATTAAAATGTATGCATAGGTTAACAACAATTAATTTGACCAAACCTACTAGAGGTTTCCCTACTGTCATTCTCTGAAAGTTAGTAAAAATTTTGGAAACTAATTTTCGAAAAACTATAGACACGATTTTATTCATTTTTGGTAATTCATTAATATCCATCTTAGTAGATACACGTTGAAAATTGTATAAAAAATATTTCCAATAATTATTTAGCGACATGGATACTAAAAAATACCAAAAAATGAATAAATTCGTATCTGTAGTTTTCCAAAATTAATTCCCAAAAATTTTCCCTAGCATCGAGGAAGCCACAATCGAAAAACCCCTTAAAGACTCAAAGAACCCTCAAACCTCCTAAAACCCACTCTTGCTCTCCTTACATAACTCCCTCAGAGCAGCCTCAATCAACCTCCCAATTACCCGAATAATACCCAGAACCGAATCAAGGAACTCGCCGAATGAACCCCCTAATTGCGCCCATCAAGTTCCATCCTGGTCGCCACAAAAACTCCAGAAGCTTCGCGCAATAGGATCGTTACGCCACAGAACGCAACACAGTGGCGTTTCGACAAAGGCCCGCGGTTAGAATTCCGCGATCGTACGTACAACAGCGGCTCGCCTCCGCGGCGGGCCCATTCGGCCCAGCCGGGCCCAGCCGAGCTCGAACGCGAGCCATTATATGCGAGGCCCGGCCGCGCTGGTCACCGCGGCTCGGCATAATGGTACCAGGCATGGCGTAACAGCTCTCGATGGCGTGGCGAAGGTTATGTCAGAGATTGCGTAACCGGCGAGGAATCGGCGGCAATCGGTCGGAGAAAGTGGCGGGCGGTCGGGGGGCCCAGAGCCGGTCCCGAGATTATCCTCGTCGCACTGCGCACGCTCGTCCTCGTCCAGTCGCCAGTGATCCGAGCGTTTCGAGTGAAAGCGTGGACGTAATCGGCCGGGTGCATCAGACGGTCCAGATTCCTGGGGTGCGCGCTGCTGGCGCCCTCTGAGCAGCGGTATTCGGGTCGGATGCTGGGGCGCTGAGGATTCAATGGAGGAGTCCTGAGATGTCCAGAGCATTTTTTCGCTGGTGGACTCAAAATCAGTGCCGCTTAAACGTCATGACAGAGACCCTGTACCTCTACTCGATAAGCTATTGAATGTGTCATCGACGACACGGCTACTGCAGCGAAGATGTGTGCGTGTGACCTGTAAACGTTTCGCAGTTATTTCTTCCGTGTCTTGGATGCTTAGCATTTGAAACTTTAGAGGTTACACGTACACGACGTCTTCGCTGCAGTAGATGTCGTCGTCGATGAGATATTCAATAGCTTGTCGGGTAGAGGGACAGAGTCTCTGTTATGATGTGTAGGTGGCAACGCCGCTTTTGAGTCTGCTAGCGAAAACATCAGCTTGTATCTTCTTGCATTTCTGTCCTTCCATAACGAATGCGTATTACGCTCAAGAAAACATAAAAGAGATGGAGCTATATACTTTCCATATATCTTTATTATTCCATCTTGGTTTCAGCACGCAGTTTCGGTGCACCACATAGTCTTATACATATGTGAATGAACCCAGCCGATTACGTGTAGATTATTTGATGGGAAATCGAACACTTTTCAGGGTAATATCTCGGTTCTTGCTTAAATTTGTAGTCTTTGGCGATGTTGGAAGGTGTGTTAAAGGATTTTTCAAAATGTAAAAAATTATGAATTATTACATTATTTCTCCAAAGCGTAATAAGAGCGATTGCATAAAGGTACCGGAAGTAGGAAGACATTGTAATCCATCAGTAAAGTTGCTCACGTTGCGTGACTCCCTCGCGAACTTCAAATTTCGCGGACCTAAAAATTGCATAACAAAATATTCCATTCACGTTGATCATATGCAATGGAAAGTTACAAAGGTTTTCAGGCTGTTCTGTTTTTCCAGCCGAGTACATATTGCCTTGCAGCAGGTCGGATCCCAAAATAGAGACATGCTTCCAGAAGACCTTGAATCACTTGCAGCCATATTTGTTGAAGGGTAGGTGCGAAAATCGCAGCATTACAATTCATAGTCATTTCAAGAATTGATAATCGATGAAATAGAACAGATAAAAAGAGGTTGAATAATTTTTTTCCTGCAAAATAATCGACTGTCAGGCATCTCTGATTTGGACCTGCCACCGATCGAACCACTCATCATCCCCGAGCTGGGCATGGAAAATGGGCAAGGAGCAGTGCGTATCAGAGCTCTCTTCTCGAACATCACTGTGATTGGCGCAGGGAATTATTCAATTACGAAGACGCGTGTCGATGTGCCATCATACAGACTCGACCTTCACCTGGCGTTCCCAAAGATCGAGCTGCAAGGACATTACGAGGTTGCAGGGAACGTGCTCCTTTTCCCAATTCAGAGCCACGGTGACTTTTGGGCTCTTTTTGGTAAGTTGATTCACCAAAATACATTTCATCGAAAACAACTCCCCTTGAATTTCAATAAGAAAGACACACTGTTGTATAAAAACACAATTTGCATAATTTTTTATATTTGAAATTAGTCTGAGGCAAATAGAAAAAATTCAAAAAGTAAAATTTTAACATGAATATTCGATGACGAGCAATCTGATTAGCATAATTATTCCATTTTAAGAAGTAAGATAGTTACTCTGTTATTACTAAAAGAAATTGTTGTAAAACATGTTTGTAGGTGACGTCCTAGCAATAGCGCGCGTGCAGGGAGCAGAGGAGGTCAGAAATGGCGTTCGCTATTTGAAGGTGGCCCGAATGCTGATAGATTTCAGCTTAGCACGTGCCCGATTCCGCGTGGTTGATCAGCTGAACGGCGACAACGTGATCGGCCAAGCGATGAATCAGTTCCTCAATCAGAATGCGAAGGAGATCATCGAGGAAATGAGACCAGCGGCTAGCGCCAGTATCGCGAAACATTTCAAGGACTTCCTTGGCAAAGCCTTGACCAAGGTACCATTGAAAGTTTGGCTCCGCGACACGTAGCTCCCTCAGTGAAGATCTTAGAAAACGCTATTTCGAAAAGCGCGCGCTTTGCCGCTTCACAAAGAGTGCCGACATTTGAAACCTCCTGTGTTCATAGAAAAGTTCATTCGAACGGTAGTCAATGTGATTGGGTCTACTTTATATGAGCATTTTTTATTACTGATTTACTTGTTTTCATTGAGGTTGAAGCTTTGTTATCTGAATTAATTTATTAGACGCTATTGCGTTAATGGTGTTGCGAAAAATTTTGGAAAATTTTTATTTTATAAGATAAATGAATTTTTCTAAGCGAAAAGATTAAGAATATTCCCGCTTGAGTTATATTGGTTTTAATACAGTAGCTGATAGAGTTATTATGGTTACTTTGTGAGAGACTCTCAAGTGAATTTCTACGGTACGACGAAATCAGTAAATTAAAGAAAATTAAACAGGGATTCATTTTCGATGCATCTTTTTGACTTAAAAAGACTTTGAGGATTTGAAAATTAAAAAGTTGAAAGTGTGAATTGAATGTAATATCTTCAGGTGATTGTAATAATTTAATCAGCCACTGTAGTAATATAATAGATGCATTTCTCAGTGTGTTCTTTTCGAGAACAAACAATTTTGAGCAGCAAACTGGAAACATAAAAGTCGTGTTCCTTGTGACTTACTGCAGAATATTGTACTTAATCCAGCAGTGATCTCTCACGTTTTTTGCATTGCTATAGATTCATTACTATTAAGCTGACAAATACTCATTTGGGTTTAATAGAAAAATCCACTCTCAAAATTTGTAATATTTTATCGCTTATGACACTATTTTTCTGTAAGACATCACTCATTTACGCTTTACACTACGTAGTTTAAGTAATTATACTACACTATAGCTTAGTGAAATTTTGAAAATAAGTTAGTTTAGTAATTCGTTTCCAAATGGCCCTACAATATTTTTCAAACAACATTAACATTTGTAATTTATTTCTAATTTATTCAAGCAACTTTCTTTTTGCAAATTCAGATTACGTTATGTTTTGAAATATTGTGAAATTTCAGTACCTAATTTATCACGTTTACTTATCATTTTGTAAGCCCCTTTCGAAAGCATTTGAAAACGAATTATTCAATCCTACTACTCCTTCAAAATCAATGTTTAATCAGCATAGTAGACCATACCAGTGATTCTCAACTCCCCTTCAAATTTCTCATAAGATGATAAACATTGGTTCAACGTATATATAACATACATTTTCAAAATTTCACTCGAAAATATTTATAACTAAATACTTGTTAAAACTCGACACAGTTGAGAACCACTGCCCAGCAAACGTAGACTAATCGACAAATTGTATATAGAATACTGTAAAATACAATTCTGATTTCCCACGTGATAGAACGCTTCACACTGGCTCCCTATAACGCGAGGCACGTCATTGTAAATAGTAAAGAAAGAAAAATAAAGCAATAAATCTATCAGAATCACCAGGTAAATAATTTGTCACCGCCGACTGAAAGCTCAAAGATAATTCCAGTGCTCCCAGAGCAGATAATTCCCAGATAATGTTTTCAACCCACAGGATTCTGGGTTTCTTGTTTACAAAGGTACATGCATATTTGCTGCCCCGATTGGAGCTTACCGTATCTATTTAGAATGCTATACATCTCATGTTTTCCTCGCGAATATCACAAGCCATGCATTCTCAAAATATGTAGAATCAGTTGCTGCAATGTTTACATAATTACTGAAAGAGATGACAAACTGAAAAAGAATGCCATGGCCCAAGATCCTGAATTAGCTAGATGTCCAACTCACTGGGACACTTTGAACCCAGAGGATTATCCAGAAGATTAGGAAAAAAGTCTTCCATAAGCTCAGCGTTATGTTCTGGAATTGGTGTCAGTGCTTCTAGCACTGCTAATAACTGACAGAGACATAAATCCTCTAATACT
The DNA here is from genome assembly GCF_051401765.1 of Calliopsis andreniformis. Lineage (NCBI taxonomy): Eukaryota > Metazoa > Arthropoda > Insecta > Hymenoptera > Andrenidae > Calliopsis > Calliopsis andreniformis. Next base: position 7,450,279 of record NC_135068.1, on the reverse strand, counting down.
CTAATATATCAAGAAGCCTCCAATTCCCACTATCCCAACGTTTCTTTTTCCCAAGTCTCCAGGCGGAACTGTAACAAGATGCTTGCGCCATTTTGTGCTCCTCCGCCCCCTACGTTATCCAACTGACAGCACGAGCGCCTAGCTTCTAGAAACAACGGATCATCGAAAGCCCGTCTCCTCGAGTAGCCGAAGCAAGAAACAAAACGTCGAAGTCGCGCAACGTTGCCCGATAATGGACTAGAATCGTGGCAGGTCGTATCGTTCGACCTTCGACCCCTTCGTCTCCGCCCTTCTCCCTTGTTCCCTCTGGGTCTCCCCTGTCTTCATCCAGGCTAGTCCAGCTCGAAGTCGAGCTAATGTCAGAGCTCATACTGTCGAGACACTCGTCGGCAAAAGCGTCTCGGAGCCAGGGACAGGGGTGTCGCTTCGGTGCATGCGTTGTTGACGATAACGGTGATAAGGTGGCATCGAAAGAGAAATCAGCCGACGTCGGTCGGTCCAGGACAGTCGGTGTGCCCGATGTGAGACAGTCGGAGGCTCTGTCGCGAAAAGAGGGTCTGTTCACAGTGAAAAGCTAGTGGCTGTGCTAGCCAGGTCCCTGCAACGATGATGGTCCATTTCACCAAGAGGCAATGGATGACGCTCATCGTCATCAGCATTGCAGACTTCGCCAACGCCATTTGCGTCTCCCTGCAGGCGCCATTCTACCCCCATGAGGTGAGTACTTGCTGGGGTATTCGGTACCTGTTTCACAATGTGATGATTTGGGGTGCTGGGATGGTAATAGAGTTGGGGTACTTGTTGTGTAATATGATGTAAAGTAGGTGTATGAGGTGAATGTTCATTGAGATAGTAAGGCAATGAACTTGGAGTTGCTTTTTCTGGAGGATCTGAGAGTGCTAGGTGAGGTGTGAGCTGAGAGACTTGCAAGGAAGCTACTTAGGATTTGGATGGGTGCTTTAAAGGAACATTGGGAAGAGTTAGAGAGGTCTATTGTTTAGAGATCTAAATTCACTAATAATAAGTCCAAATCGCTAAATTCATTTTGATCTTCAGGTGGTGCAGAGTTCATCCAGACTAAAGGTAGTTAAGTATGAGGATCTTGTCTTCTTAGGATTTCATGGAGAATAGGTAAAATGTCCCAGGTTTAATCTCTATCAAAGAGACTTTACTTGTCTGAGATTAATATAGTGGATTTGTTGTTTTGTATTCATTTTATTCAGATATAACTTGGATTATTGCCTCCTGCACTACATTTTAGTAGACCTAACCTAGGCCCCACACTATATTTTTTTATAAAGTCTTTCAAAAAGTAACTCTGATCTACTTGAATTAACTCTCACCAACTCTAGCCAACAGCTTTTTCCTTCATCTTTTCTAGAATTTTTTCTATCCCAAGAAATTGCCACTTTGGCTATTCTCCATAGTCTCAAAATTGATATAGTTCAAAATCTTTTTGTGATGTCTGAAACCCACTCTGAACTTCAGTTAACTTTTCTATAATTTTAATTCAACTCACCATTTCTTCAATCACTTTCACTACTCAATGCTAATTGACAATCATACCCAACTAACCTAAAAATCAATACAGTTCAGTTCATCTTCTTAATCCTCTTACAAAGCAAACCTCGGTACTAAATTGAAGCATTTGAATGATCTTCGAGTAAATAATCAGGACATTATAAGACGTAACACTTTACCACTATCCCCCCTAACTACCCCTTGTTTTCCACCAAGAATATTCTTGCAAGCTTTTATCAACTATTTACAACTGTGATGCCTTTATAACGTTTTGAACACAGATAAGCACTTTTTCACCATGAGAAGGTTTCCACGGTTCATGAAATACTTTCTACAGTATTTCCGTGCTTAATAATTTATTTCCCTTATCGTCGAGCGCCTGTCAATGTTGCAAGAATTGCAAGGGTTAAATATGGATACTGGAGTACGAGTTATCTATTTAGGTGGTTCATTAAGAATTATTACTACATGTGTTGCTTCGCTGAGCTGTGGCAGAATATACTCACAGAATCTGTTAGAAGCATTTCTGCGAGATATACAGGGTGATCAATTTAACTGGAAATCTTCTAATGAGTATTGACAACACTTACAATGCCAACAGCATTTACAATAAATGCTGCCAACATTAGGAGGGTTTCCACTTAAACTGATCACGCTGTATGTTTCCTAATTCACTGACTATTCAACGTAAACAATCATATTAGGTGATGTGATTGCGTAGTCGTCAACAAATTCGTTTACGTTATTAAAATTATTCTTATATGATAAACGTTCATCAGATAAAGGTTGGCGCCAAATGAATATGGATAATAGTTCGATAGAGTTTATCAATAAATTTACCGAATCTGAGTTGATGATATCCTTGACCGACTCTGTAGTTTCACTGTCAATTTCAATACATCTGTATGGATTTATGATAAACCAAAAATCTCGCCTTAACTGGCGGGGATAAGGATATCTTTTTAATATATGAAAATAAAATGAATACAAGTCAATTAACTGGAACATTTGGAGAGTGCTATATAGCTGAAGAAGAAAAACAAATTTTATTTTTTTTAATCATCTTTCTCTGAGAAAGTGATTTATTTGGATGACCGATAATTCGTTCGAAAAACAATTTTTCTGTATAATTAAACAAATTTTTTGTTTGTGCATCAGAATGTGCAGACGAATAATGTATCAATCTTTGGAAGTTGATTTTACCCTCCGGAAGTGAATTTTCAAAACTGAGAGAATTAAATATTATAAATGGAGAATTTTAAACTTCCAGAATCTTAATTTCTTATAGAAAAGGTATAAATAGGGATCACAGAAAAATGGAATATCATTATCACAGTGTTTAGACGTTTTAAGGAATGGAGTAACATGAATTAAAAGACGTCAACGATGAGGGAAGATTATCTGAATTTCCGATCATTTTTTCAAGAGTGCAAAGGTCGACGTTCGTTCGAGAAATTGTGTCGATAACTTGCGCTGTAGACTCTTCGTTCGATGAAATTGAAATATTTGTTTTAGATTGCAATATAACTACTAATCCTCGACGAAAAGCATAGTTTAATATTAATTACCAAATTACTAACAACGTTTATATTTCACCTACTCTAATTACAGATAGAAATTATAATTATTCGTTGTAACAGTCAATAATAAATTCTTCATGTAATTCCATGTCCAATAAATAAATTTGAATACAATAGAGTTAGATAGAAACTTATTTATAATTTTTAACAAATATTTGCGAGTATAAATTTTGCACCATCCAGTAGCAACCTACTTTTTACTTCAATTAAATTAAAAATTAGAGTTAGGAAATTACTTAAACATTATACTTCTTTCCACCCTCCATAAAACGATTTTAAATATTAGAAATTTTATTTATTCAAATTTATTCTCACTCATGTGAGAAAAAAAGTCTGCTTTACCAGATGAGAAGAAAGAGGGAGAAATAAATATAGTACCTGGGAGGTGTGTAACCAACAATCGCCACGAAACGTTGCTGACATTCACAATTGTTGCGTCAGGTCATTGAGATATTTTTCTGAGGAGCCTGATGCAATGTACGCACGAATTTAACATGCTTACTAACATAAATCTCACGAAGGTAGTTGAAGCGTAATCGTATCTCACGCATTAGATAACAGGGAAATTGAAAATGGAGTACAAGAAAATCTTTCCTGTTTACTTCTTATTTATTTGTTCCTATTTTTAATCAAAGAAAAAGTATGACGCGTCCTGTTTCCGCGATTCATTTTGTATACTTTCGATACGACTGTTTCTGACGTACCAATGTGTCCTTATAAATGTTCATTATACATTTTTGGAAAAGGTTATCTTCTTTGCCTTGTTGTGTTTACTTCAATGTCTGTTTACGTGAAATGCAGGCTCAATTAAAAGACAACAGAGGTAAGGCCCAAAGGGTGGATTGGGGACGGAGTAATTGTGTAGGGGGAGAAGCTGAAACGCAGAGTGGGGGTAGCACTAGCAATGACCTTCGCGCAACACCTAACTTTATAGTTATTATGTTAACAGGAATATCATTCCTTTTAAAACATTAGAAACATTAAAAATAAAGTATTAGTTTGGCACATTATTTCAATCCCTTTAGATGTGCAATCTTCCCATTTTTTTTCTCTCAAATATTCTATAAAATAATGATATTCCAGGTACTGTTGTAATTCCATAATAATTTAGTTTCAGGATGTTACTTTGAATACAAAAATCCTTCGTGAAGTTGCTTTTAAATATCAGAAATATTTTGAAATAATTATTTATACGTGTAAATTTTGCAACAGTGGAATTATAAATACGTATGACATTTCCTGCTTTTTTAGTATTAGCAATACTGAACACTACCAAGTGTAGAGTAGGATCCTATCACTTCAGAATTTTTATACTCACTTCACTTCTTACTTTAATTTCTCCAAAAATTGATAAAAAAACACCAGCACGTTTTGCCTTTCGATTACTTTCCCTTCCCTCTTTCTCCTAACTTTCATTCTAAACAACTTATTCCCCTCCTCTCAAACTTTTCCAGCTTCCATTCTCTTCCTTAAGAAGTCAAATTAGAAAGTCTTCGGAAGATTTCGATCGTTTCTATGCGCATCTAAACATCTGAGCAATTATAAATTATAATTCTTAAAGAAATTTTCTAATTTGTGAATGTAAAACATTTTTTTTAATTTTGTATACAAATTCCTTTCAGATGTATGATAATTCGAGGAACAGAGAAAAGAACATAAAAACGATGATTCCATTATTGTTAATGGAATGTTAATGTTAATGTTAAATAAATAGTAATTTGCTGAGAGAAAATAAAAATGATGATTGCAAAACAGAGTTTCGGGTGATTCCCGCCTGTTTTTTACAATCTGACGATACTTGTCACAATGATAAAGCCTGTTGAGAGGTATTTGTCTCGCTAATTAGTTCGATGACATCCGATGATACAAAATCTTTCTCTGCTCCGATAATTATTCTGTGAATAACGCTGGATAAGTTATTACAGCAATTATTTTGCATTTCCTTTCTTTCAATCCATTCACACACAATTCTTCAACTTTATATTTCACGTTCAAATTTCGCGCCACAAGGCCTATAGATGCCATCATAACTCTTCATCAATAAAACATATGATATAAAAATAATAAGAATAATAATAAGTAAAAGTAATTTCCACTAATGTGAACAATTTTAATTTTTCATTCTTTATGAGAAATCTGTACCACTGTTTTAAGTAACTATCTTTGCAAATTAGAATTCCTGAAGCGACTGAAGTATATCAGAACTTATCATGAAGAGTGTTAATTATGATTCGATTTTAGAAATAGTGATAATGGCACAGTGTGGGTGTTTTCGTCAAGTATTTATAATTTTATGCATTCTTTTTGTTCACAGGCTGAAAAAAAGGGCGCGTCCCCCTCCGAGTATGGATTGGTTTTTGGAGTCTTCGAGCTGGTCGTGTTCATTATCAGTCCTCTGTATGGACAACACGTGGGTGACATAATTAAATAATTAAATACAACAGTGTGATGAATAGTTTTGTTACCAAAACACAGAGTTGGGTATTACTTGTATAATTATTATTTGTCTACAAAATAGATATTGCAAGACATTTGTTTTTCATCTTTTTTAAAGCCATATAACAGTCAAAACATTTTTATGAAATGCTTTTGAGACGAATATTTGAGATTGTCATTTTTGCAAATATTCTCCAGAATAAATTTTTATAAAGATGGAATATTAGTAATTATGTGTATGAATGAATAATCCGAGTAATGTTAAACTTTGTTTCGCTGTAAATAAAGAGAAAGCCTGTAGAGTGCCTATCCAGTTTTGCCTCGACGCCGAAGATTTGCCTCTCTTCAGGCGATTTCTTTATCAACAATGTTTTTTGTTCCTGCATGACGAAATACCGAATGGCCGACGTTTCTTCGTGGCCAAATAAATCAGAATACTAAACATACTGTGAAATTCTTATCAGAGGGAAGCCATTGAAAAATCGTTAAAGAATTTGCTGTTTCATCTATATCTAAAACCATAAAGCTGGCTTCTTTATCAACCGAGCAGCGAAAAAAACTGTGACTTAAGGCTTAAGGGTTTCAGATAAATCATCGTTAACTGAATGGAAATCTATTAGAATACTGACCAATTCACTTAAACGTGGAAACTATCTAAAATATATTCTCTAGTTAAATATTTAACGCAAATTGTTTTCACTAAAATTTATCTAAATCTCAACCGTGGAATTTTCTGCTTGATGATAAAAGAAGAAATTATTTTAACTTGAAATGAATTGATAAATGTCTAAATTGTATACAAATTAAACTATAAATAACAGTTATCCTTCGATACGACAATTCCTTAATTATTGAAGCAATTAGTGATCAACAAAAAAAATTAAGATAAACGGAAGTATAGATAATTCTTGATAAGTGATATCTACTTGCCACACTTTAACTTGAATAAAATCGTCCAAAATTAGAACAAAAAAAAAAAAAATAAATTTCGAAGAATCTTGTTGAGGTTGAAGTCTCCTCTAAACACAATATTATCTCGCCATAATCTCGTGGTTAGACTCACTCTTACTTAAAGTAAAATAATTTTTCGTATTCACTAACTAAGACCCAATATTTTAATAACATATTCGTCTGCTGACACCTAATATTCCCATTGCCAGGTCTTAAAACTGTGTATCCAAAAAAGGGTACCCTACATCTGTTTGCCTTTTAATTGCAGTTGCATCGTATCGGTCCAAAGCTCCTCTTCAATGGCGGCATCCTAACAACAGGGACCTGCGCCATCTTCTTCGGTCTGCTGGACAAGGTCAACGGCCATTATCCCTTTATAATACTCTCGTTCGTGATTAGGATCGTCGAGGCGATGGGCAACGCGGCCTTCCTTACCGCCAGCTTCGCAATTATCGCCAAAGAGTTCCCGGATAACGTGGCCACAACGTTCGCTAGCCTGGAGACCTTTTTCGGTCTGGGCCTCATTGTGGGACCAACCGTGGGCGGCGCGCTTTATCAGGTAAGTCCCCCAAGTTACCTTAGAAATGTTCATCTACCCTCTGCCAGAATATTAACGGTTTATTGTCCTTCAACCGTTTTTGTTCCACTTCCGCTCAATGGGCCCGATTCACGGGTGATTGGGAAATGAGTATTGCTGCTAGCCGAGGTGATCCTCTTGAGAATATTGTGCTGCAGGATCATTGCAGGGATTGTTAACTGAGTTTTTAGGACATTTCTTGGTGAATTAGCTTTTACTAATTATTCAGTTTTCCATTTTGAAGAAAGGATTGATTTTGAAGAGAAAAGGTTGGTTTTCTTTGGGATAGGCTTATTGTCTTTCTGACAATTGGTGATTGAGGAGAAATGGGTTTAGTGATGTAGCTAAGTAGGTATTTAGTATTTGTAAGACAGAAATTAATATCTTACAGAAATTTATATTAGTTACTTTTATGTACTATGCATTTATGAATCACCCTGTATATATTCTATTTTGAAGGTACTAATTTGTTCTTGTTAGTGCTTTTGCAGACAAATTTAGACAAATTTATTGCTATTTGTTTGCAGGTTGGTGGATATACAACCCCATTCGTTGTCCTGGGTTCAGCCTTGTTCATAACAGCAGTCATGACCATTTTTATTCTACCTGTTCATCCAAATAACAGCCAAACCACGCAAAGCACTGGAGGTAAGACTTCAATATTATCTATTTTAATAAATTCTCAGTTCACTAAAATACTTATTTATGGTCTCTATTTCTAGGGGTGACTAAGGCCCTAAAGATCCCAGGCGTCCTGATCGCCACCTCGTCCATAATCGCGACCAGTATGAGCATAGGATTTTTACAAGCGACGCTGGAGCCCCATTTAAGGCAATTCGACCTGAGTCCCGTCGTTTTGGGTTTAATGTTCGTCCTTAATGGCGGCGTTTACGCTATTACAGCCCCTGCGTGGGGTTGGCTCTGCGACAAGTACTCCCATCCTAAAGTAATTATCGAAATTTCCCGAAAACCTTCCAAATTGCCTTCCCTGACATGCACATACTTTAAAATTGAAATTTGTAAAATGTTTAATACTGCTACCCAATATGATAATCTGCAGGTGGCTACTGTAGCAGGATGTCTTTTAGTCGTCGTGGGATTCTGCTTAGTTGGTCCAGCACCCTTCATACCTAGCCCAACCATATTATGGTTGACTATCTGCGGTCTCGTGGTCCATGGCTTGGGCATGGCTGCCCAGCTGGTTGCTAGTTTCACAGATGCCTTGAGGACATCGATGTAAGTTGACATACAGTGTTGCACATCATGAATAAATATAAGTTCGTTAGGACTCTTGCTTTCTTGGAACTACCTCATTGTTTCCATGGAAGCGCATGATGTTGATTCAGTTAGTTTATTTATGGCTTGTATTAATATAATTAAAAATGATGTTTAGAGGATATGGATTCCCAGACAACCTCGAGACCTATGGTCTCATCAGTGGACTATGGACGAGTACCTTTGCTTTAGGAGCCTTCATTGGACCTAGCGTTGCAGGAATTCTACTGGACCAGATTGGCTTTAGGAATGCTACCATGTTTATCGTATTGCTTCATCTCCTAGTGGTAAGGCAATCTTTTTATATTGATATTCAAGATTCTGAATAGTGACTGACGTGCAAGGATTTTCAAATTCAGTTGGTATAGGGCTGTGCAATACTCTTATGGAGGCAAGTCACTAAATATGTTCTGCAACTTGGTTCAGGACTGTGTCCTATTTGACTATATTTATATTCTTAGCCCCCACGAAGCTTCCAAGCCCTCATTTGGATAGCTTTACTCTAGGTTCTCAAAGAACTAGTACTGTACTAGAATCATTCCTGAGCATCTGACCAGCCATTAGAACTTTCATTGTCAGCGGCGTGATGAACTTGAACCCAAACTCATTGGAGGGTTTCCAATTAAACTGACAATCCTGTATTTAATTAATAGCTAATCGTCCAAGATGTTGAAAATACAACTCATATTAATTCTTCTAAACATTAAAACCACCATCCAATTAGGGACAATGCCATTACAGACATTTTACTTAAATGGGTTCCATTAAACATCCAAGTACCTAAGCACCATGGTCATTTAAAACACTTGAACTGTTTTCCCTTCGTTCCAAGTAATATTCGCCCAGGTCTGGGCCAGGTTTGACCCACCCAATACCAATATAAAAATGAAACCACGAAGGACACGAAACGTTTGGTTCCCAGGGCGTGGTAGCAGCGGTGTTCCTCAGCAGTTGCACGCGAAGACGCAAGCCCTTCACGGAGGTGGGTGCCACGGAGGACCTCAGGACACCGCTGACAGACAGCGGTCACTCGCGGAGCGGCAGTCTGCGTCTGGGGGGACGTGGTCAGGGTGTACCGATCGACAGGCCCAGCGGCATGAATTCCCTGATCGCGTGCAACAGTTACTCGAACAGGGCTGGTGCGTGGTCCCGGGCCTCCTACAGCGGCCGATATTCCCACAGTTATGGATCCATCGAGACTAAGAGGTACCTGGAGATGACCACGTGATGCCCGCGGGTGGCTGACATCGGCCGAATCGAAGGAGAAAATCTCGAGCAGGGTCGTGCTGACCACTTCGCCCTCATCGCCGACTCAGTTTGCTCGCGTACATCATTCCTCGTCGCGAAGGACCCGCGTGTCGAGATTATCCTTTACGCGTTAGGTTTACGTTAAATTATATGCTGCTCATGTTTCTTCTTGCGCATTTTTGCCTACCGCCGGGAACCATGATCTTCAGGACGAACTGCCTGCTGTTTTGGACACTTCGAACAGTATTCACAGGACATTGACCAACCCCGATTACTGCTTTTATTGAAGCTTCTGAGAACGACAATGATCTAGATAAGGATTTAGATCTGTTGTTGCGATTTGCTGTCCTTTTTTTATAGAAATTTCAAGGTGAAAAATTGTGGTTTTTATTCTTGAGGGAGCGTTTCATTTTGTGTTGCAGTTTTTGTTTAGGCACGACCCTGAGACGAGATCTTGCCGAGAAAGAACGTTCATGTCGATTCGTTAGAGACACCAAAGAAGATTATGGGAAAATTGTACATACGCATGTGCATCTTAGCTGTTATCGTTTTATAGCTGTACATCGCTCGTGCATTCTGCTAGTAACGCTTTCTTGGTTATATTAAATATCGTAGTGTAATTACTGATTATTCTTTATGTAATAAATGGAAATTTTATTTAATACCACATGTACGTTTGTTATTTTCGCGAATAACTTCTGTGAAAGGTAATAAAATATGTAGCTGATATACTGGAGATGGTTCGTATGTAGCTCGATACTAATAATCCTAAATGCATTGAACATATTAGTGAATCATAGTTGCGGAGTAATACGAATGGGCCAATTTTCACACTTTTCTCGATTAATTTTAAGATAATATAGAATTTTTTAATGTCAGCTAACAAATCCGAAAACGAACTCTTCTAAATAAACTTCCATAACCTCAAAAATCCCATAAACACACAGTTCTAACACCATTTCATTAAATCTACACCCACAAACACAAACTTTCACAACTTACCTTACCCACACAATCATTACCAACCTGTAACACCAAATTGGAATTCAATTCTCTCTTGGCATTCGCCAAGAAAGGTCGAAAAATGACAATAGATGATCACTAAATAATAGAGTCGAAGCCTTTCTATTTCTCACAACGATTTCCAGTCATGGTTTCCAGTTTAAATCAAGATTTTCACTCTCGATCAACTGTCACACGGTTCCTGGACCTCTCCCCCTCCCCTCGAGGTGCAACGAGACACGTTTTCTACATTCGCTTCAAATTCCAAGGCGTTCGCGCATACGTGACACACCCACGCACGTGCGCGCGAATTCTTCGGAACAATAGCAACGTCGGCTCGCCACTTACGCGGCTCTTTCGCCTGCACGTGCATTTTCCAGCGACAGACGAGTCCCGATAGCTTTTTCAGACACTTTCGCAGGGAACACGCATCGATGAGTCACTTTGGACGCTTCTGGTTGCGAGTTTGAGTCGATGTTAATGGTTATGGGTATTTGAGCACCTGGCTGTTGAGGTAGAATTGATGTCATATTTTGGACATTTTGTTTCGAAACACCCCATGCATATCTGGATTATCTGATTTACTTGGAAGATAATAGCACTGTTAATGAGAAATTGAAGAGGTCATTAACTGATTTATTTTGTAGAAATTATTGTATGATTTGTGTGAAAAAGAAAGGTCTTATACAGAGTGTCCCAGATTTTAAGAGCCAAATCTTGTCAGTGTATTCTATGGATATAAATAAGAACAAATGTTTTATAAACGTAAATCGTTTAGAGCCGTACTCAAAAATTATAACAGGAAAATGAAATCTGAAAGAAATAGTGATTCATGATTATTATGATACTATGATATCCTTATCTATTTTAAGATATACTGGGTGCAAAAATTTTCAATTTCCAACTTTTTAAATCCTCAAACTCTAATAATTTCCAATAATTAATTTCCTAAAGTATCGAGTTTTCAAGATACGAGATGATTTAAAATTCCAAATTTACAGAATATCGAAGTTCAGAATGATTAAATACCCAAATTTAAAAATCTTCACCATTTCTAAATTATTAAACATTCAAATTTTCATATCTCCAACTCCAATTGTACCAAAATTCTACTGAAAATATCAGTTTTCAATCACAGATTTAGCAAAGGAAGTGTCGAGGGCTGGCGCCATTAAGAAGGGACAAGGAAAGGGGTTTAATAGAAACGGGTCGTCGACCGCGCAGATAGAATCCTCCAGGAGTGCGTCCAGGTCAGTGCAGGACGCCGTAATTATTTTTTCGAACACAGACGAGCATGAAAGCGAAGTGAAGGAACGAAAGGAAGAGGAGTGAATTATTAACGCACGTCGAGGTCAACGGTGTGCATCCAAGTGTCCACCGATGCAGGTTATCCCCTTTGCCTCTCGGTTTCTTCTTTCCGCGAGTTTTGAACCGAAGAGACGTGGATTCCCCGCGGATGCGCCGTCATCGTCTAGGATCGAGAAAGGAACAGCACGGTCGAGGGCGCAGTGAAGATAATGATCTGATCGACCAGTCCTTCCCCTCGTCCTTTGTCTTCTCTGGAGCTTCACCATAACCATTTCCTTCAATGCATTTATTACATCATTAACTGCTTATTCTACACGTGCGCTTTTACGTTTTTTTTTTCTAACGAGTTGGTGATTAGAAGAGTGATTATAACTTTGTGGGGTACACTTGTGATCCCAGTCCAAAACGAGAGATTTTTAATTTCCAGATTTTCGACTGGTAAATTTGGAAAAATTTAAATATGAATCTTCTATTCCTCACATTTTTAAATCTTGAATATTCAATTTTTCATTATTTGAAGCACACGTTTTTCACTCTTCAAATTTTTAAATTGTGGATATTTAGATATTTGAGACTTTTCAATTTTCATGTCTTCGAAGTTTCTTTACATGTCTGACTTTCTCGTTCAATTTCTGGATTCCTGTATCTGTAACTCTGTATTTAAGCACTGAGTGGCCATTCATTAGAACTTAATTTGTATCCCATAAACAATGGTGCCCCAATAGGTACAATTATCTGCGTCAAATCAAATGATCCTGATTTTTTATCTCTGTCCTGTTTTCCTGCTTCAGACTCCAGACGCATATTTTCCTTCACATTACTTTGTCATTTAAAAACAATTAGCATTAACGATTTTATGTAATGAGCACTCTACACCGCAGGCATTTACGACGTTACATAAGCGTTCATAAAATGTATTAGAAATTTGCAGCGACTCCTTTCAGGGAAAGTTAACAAGTAAGAAACCAGTATATTGTTCAATCGTAGTAAACTGTCGGGTCAAATAGTTTTAAAACTGTATCGCTAAATCATGGCACAGCCTGCGTTGCAAATATTTCACCGCGTGCCATTGCAAACTAGCAGCAGGCCCAAACGCAGTCGACCATGTTGCAACTGTTAATAATTTTAGTCTTTGCCCTGTTAATGATATTCCTGATCTGGGTATTATTTTCTCTGTGAATTTTTCTTTTTCTAAACATATTTTAAATACAGGGTGTTTTATGTTGTACATTCTAATATCTTCGTTATGTCTGCTGATACCAAGAAATTTGCCAGGATAAATTTGTTTGGCTCAAAGCTATGAATATTATGATTCATGTTTTTTCTCTCAAGATAATTTTTTTCCGGGTTGTGAGGGTCATTATCATTTTTTTGCAGATTAACATATATTTTTTATGATGCAGTATTATAGTACACATCAAGACGAATTCAAGGAACTGAGACTACGACCTTTAAATGACCTTTAATGAAAAAAATATTACGCTACAACAGAAAACATGAAAGAAAGAATTTTACATGCTTGCATATAATAAGGGGAATAAGAATTTGACCCATAAATTATAGAAAATTTTAGTTATGGCTCGAGCACTTTCGTGTATGTTTAATATTCAAGGAAGAGTAGCGACGAGGATGAGGAAGCGATGAACGAAGAATAAACCGGGAGCAAGTGCAGATAAATTTCAACGAAAGAACATTTGCAAGTGAAATGTTCGAAAGTTTCACGTGACGTGGCCAATTTTCTGCAACGAGGCTGCCAATTACTATTCTAACAAACTCTGAATTGCCTTCTCTAAGTGTCGATGGCATTAACGCTGTTTCTTAGTACCATTTTTACCATTTCTCGATGTGATGGATACGTTCCTTAGACATAGACGCTTTCTTTAAATCTATTTGAGAGTCAATGTGTGTCTTTCTTTTGACACCGAAGCAATTGACATGATTGCTGTAAATAATGTGAAATCTCTTTAAAGAACAAAGTACCAACTTCTACAGGATGATATTATTATCAGTTGTTAGTGTTTGCTGAGTGTGCTGGAAATTGACTTTACAAGATAGTGACTATTGAAACTAAATGAAAGAATGAGTCAGTGAGTATTCTTTTTTAAAAGATTCAGAAAATAAGTCGTCCTAGCAATTTCAGAATAGATACCCTGCATTTTAGGATAGATGTTACAGTAAATCTGAGAACAATTGTGGAATAATAGAGAATCGTTTACTTTACAAATTTGTAAAGTTTTTTTAGTGTTTTTATAGGCTCTGTTAGCAAATAGCTTATTGGTAACTGATTTAGGAGACGAACCTTACGCCACTGCGGCGCCAGGACTGAAGGCAGGATTAGGCGAAGCTGCCATCCGAACAAGAATATCCACGGATGAATAGTGCACAGGATGAAAAGGAACAGGTTCACGAGGAGGGAGTTACTGGTTATCCGGTGTTCCTCCATTCCAATAATCGTGGTTGTTTGGGAAATCATGTACTTCTAATTGGATAAAATAAACATTTCAGAATTATGAATCAAGATCATTTACCGAGAAACATGAACAAGAAAATCGTTACTTTGAAAAAGACCACACAGAATGTAATGTGAACTATAAATGAGTATTCAGGTTCTTATTCTATAAAAATCTACGTGAAGACAAGATAATCTAGTATTTTACCTTCGTTATTTTCATCTTGCAAAGTACAGTCAATTTTGAAATAGCAAATACTGTTTGCTATAAATCCAAAATACTATTATTTAATATCAATACCATTCCAGAAACAAGTTGTCTCAAAGTTATTTCAAAATTATTACTGAATACCATTCTACATATTAATAAATTTAATTCAATTTTCCCCAAAACTTAATCACTTTCGAACACTCATATCTGTAATGATAACACGAAACAAGATCACATATTTTTATTCTCGAGATACTAACATCCAAGTTCTTGAATACCAATTCCATTACCATATCATTTCTTCTACTATAAAAAAATACAAATTCTACTTTCTAAGATTTCACGTTCCGCAAATCAAAATTTGTTAAAAATATCACATTTCGTTTTTCCTCCCAGCCATAGCCACAGATAGCAAAGGTCTAACATGAAAAACATTAAAGAAAAATCGACCTTACGCCACTGTGATAAGCACCGAACGAATCCAGCGTCAGGTGAGGTGCTGCCACCTGAGCAGGAAAATCCACAGGTGAACAGCGGGTAGAGGGATCGCCGTGGAAAAGGAGCAGGTCCAGGTACAGGGGTTGTCGGCTGTCCTCCCCCCTCCCCGCCAACTGTCCCCGTAGCGACGGCGGTGGGGAGCGCGTCGCGCATGCGCAGGGCGGTCTGGGTCCTTCGACCGAAGCCGGCGGCCAGCTCGGGGGCCCAGAGTCCGTCTCCACCGCGAGGGAAGACCTCGGATCGCTTTCGTCGCCAAGCGTCCCATTCAGTTCGCGTTATCCCGCGTCACTTTACTCGTCGCAACTCTTTCACCCCGGAAGCTTGGTTTATTCGACACCGCGAGTGATCACGTGCCTCTCCTGGGAATACCAGGGACTTCGCAGGTCATTCAGCATCCTACAGGATCCGAGGATCTACGTTTCTGTGTTTACCAGTGTGCTAAGTGACATGGGGATCTAGGAACGCCGATTAGGGTGAGTTTTGCATACATGAATATCTTTTTTTTTTGTTGAGCGATGGGGATGGTATTTGTTTTAAAAAAGAGGACCTTGGCTCGATGGAGTTGGGAGCAGGGAAAGGGTTTAGAAAAGTATGTAGGTTAGAGTAGACTAGGGTTTGGGTGGTTGCTAATCTTTTCTCGAGCCAAAGTGCACTGTCTCGTTTCCTGCGAGTTGTATAGGGATCTAGGAGTTAACTTCGTTAAGCTTCCTAGGGCACAAGACGAACATCAACAAAGGAAGCTATCTAGCAGACGCACTGACCGGTGATTCGAATGCATGATGCAGTGATAAACCCACGTTACTCATTCGCAGACGCTCTCGTACGCGGCACATAAAAATGCAAAGTGTATTAGATCAGACACTCTCGGCAGTGCATTATTTAAACGGTCGAGTAACTCGTGAGTCTTTTGTGAGCAGAGTAACTTGTAAATCTTGGTTTTTCTTATCGAGACGGTACTCCCAGGTCAAGGTCCCACAGTATCGCCTAATTATTCAATTTAGAGTAGTAATGGTGTATCCAGTATTAACAAGTCTCTAAATCTATTCTTAACCTACTGTATTAGACCATATCTTTCTTCAAAGAAATTACAGGTTTCTAGGACCCGATTCCTTATCAGAATTATTTTTCTTTAAAAATAGTAATAGATACAGGCTCCAATTCTCACGGTACTAATATTCTAAAGGACAACTGGATTCATTTTATTTTATATTTTTTCCATTAAAATGTCACAGAAATATTCACCCCTTTTCGAACAAAAAGCTCGTTCGACCACCTCAGAATCTTTCGCTTCAAAAGGACAAGTTGATGACTAATTAAAAATCAATCTGGGTACAATCCCAGCGCGGCATGAATGAACGTTAACGTCGTTCACAAAACCGCCTGTGGCTTCCCCCAACTGTCGAGTGGGTTAGGTGGAATCAGCCGATCGGTTAGGGCGTTTGAAATTGTGATTCCAGGCGTGTCCACGAAGAGAAGGCTAGGACACAGGGACGGACAGACGGACGTACGTGCACCTCCGTACAGATCGAATCGTGCTAGGCCAATGCAGGGAGCAAATGTGCGCGTATGTGGGTAGACGTATCCGCGTAGGAATCTTAAGTATCCTCGAGTATCCTGCGGCCTCTCGTGGCAAGAGGAATTGCCTCGAGACGCAGCGCCTGATTTAAGTAAAGGGAACGAAAACAGGCGCAAATTATCGTATCTCAGGTTCAG
Organism: Calliopsis andreniformis; assembly: GCF_051401765.1. Taxonomy (NCBI): domain Eukaryota; kingdom Metazoa; phylum Arthropoda; class Insecta; order Hymenoptera; family Andrenidae; genus Calliopsis; species Calliopsis andreniformis. The sequence continues at coordinate 7,433,510 of NC_135068.1, read as the reverse complement.
GTGATTACTGCGCCTAGGGAATACTTTACAATGAACGTTTCGTGGTCTGACTTCTTTGAGCAGCCACGTGGAACATGTTCGTGCTTTGAAGCTCCTCGCTACTGGAGTATAGAGACTGTATAGGCGAACATTTTTGGAGCAAGGTTAGGGTAGTTGAAGGTTATGTAATGAATTTTTTTGGAAACTTATAAGTAACTAAATTTGTAAACAAGAACGTAACTTAATTTACAGTGTACTTGCGCTAAATGATAGACGGTGGTGAGCTTATAACGAAAAGCTACTCTAGATCAGTTATCAAAATTAAGATATAGTAGCTACCTCTTTAGGTGCTAATGTGAGCAATTTCGATCAATTCTATTGTACTTAATATTCTATGTTTGAATTCCGCGCCAAAATAGATTTGAATTCTCTTCAATTCTCCACTTTTCACGCTTATTTTCAAGAGAACCCATAAATTAATCAATCCGATTCCTTTCCTTACGTATTTCTTACCCAAGAATCAGCACCTGAATTATCCACATAACATCAAACCTTAACCTATAACTCAACCAAACCAATCATCCTTAGTCCTTATCCACTACCAGCCATTATCAAGCACCTATCTCCCATTAACGCTCATTTAAAATCAAATCTTTTAAATTCCCCCAATGCCCTCGTTATCCAAAGAAGCCACTTACGTTATCTAAATTCCCCGATAAAACTGGAGGCAATCAGACCCAATCAGTCGATTCTTAACTCGAACACGAGCCATGGTAATCCCCTCGAATAAATCCTCCTCGCGTTGCCCGCATATCTCGTTATCTATTGTCCAAGTAAAAATTTGGCCCACGTCCGGATGTTTCGCGGCGGAGCCTTCCACCAGCCTGCCGTATCGTTCCCATGTGTTTTGCATGCGAGATCGAAAGTGTGTAGGTGACGCACATCCACCAGCCACGGGCTGGTGTATCTCGGCTGCTCGCGTATGGGTAGCCATGAAATGCAGTCGAACCGGCTGGTAGATGCATGCATGGCTCCGACTCCGGGTACACTTTTGCAGGCCCAGGAGCCACAGGACACGCTACTTGCGGCATTTTTTTCAACGATCGTTCCCGGTATACGAGCACGCAGCAAACGAACGTGGAACTGGAAGAAAAGTGCCGCGGTTTGCCTTGATGCCGGGCCAGACGCCCGTCTGGAATTCCGTCGACGTGTTTACACTCGCGTGTCTGCGCCAAAGGGGAAATGGGCTTTTGCCGAATTCGTTAGCAGGGGAAAATATTGCCTGAATTAACAGCACACTCTTTTTCCTTCTTCTGTTTTTAGGAAGAAACTGTTTAGAATTGAGTACTCTCGTTGAAAGAGCTGAAAAAGTGATTCTTCATGCTTCTACTTTGATGATCTTATTCTTGATAGGTTAGGTTTGAGAAAGTAGACTCTATTTTGAATTGCTTTTTAGTGGAACTTATTGACTTTGTATATTTAGAACATTTTTTGAGTCTGTTTTGTGAGGTATAAAATTTGTTTTCTCATGCTGTAAAAAATTGATGCAAAAGTGTGGAATATAGAATATAGAATTTGGAATAAAAAAAGAGAATTTTTGAAACTAGTAAATGGCTCGCAACTTGACGTTTACTTTACTGATACCACTTGTAGGTTCAGGAACTCGTACAGTAGTTTCACATAGGATAAATAATGCACGTAAATTTGATTTTCAATTTTTAGTATTTAAAACCAAAATTTCTATTGGCGAAGTTACTAGGTACAAAATTAGGTAAAAGTAATACAAAATTAAAAATGGTGTACATTCACCTTTTAACAATTTTTTTAAATAATATTCCCATCAGTGGCGTTTAAATGTTCATACACAAAACCCTCTATACTCTCAAAAACAAGAAACCTCTCCAATCCTCTCGTCTCTCTCTTTACAAGAAAACCGCTGAGGAATAATGACCGAGGTACCCCATATCGCGTCGTCTGGCCCCCACTCCTTGCGGCTCGTATTACTCCCCTTGATAAACAGTAAAGGTGAATACATACACCGCGACGCGCGCCAAGGTACACATGCTGGGCCAGTTATTTTCGCCGCGATCCCCGATGTTTTGAAATCAACGAGACCACTGTGCGTGCGTGCGCCTCGGCGCGGGGTGCCAGTGGGTCGTCGCACATGCGACGCGCTTTACTGCAGGTGCAGCAGTCCCGCGTGACGTCAGGGCCCATTGTTCGTGGCTGCAGCATCTGAGGGGCTGCCTCTCGCGAATCGCGCGACTATCGTACGCTGGTTTTACGAGCCTTTCTTCGTCGGAGGGATTTCTTTTACGGGGCCGTGTTACTAGTCGACCAACTCCCCTTTGCTGCAGCGTCGACCGCGGTGTAAGAACTGCATATTGAGTGGCGGATAATGAGAGGTTTCGCTGACATTTGTGCGATCTAAACGGATTAGGTTTTCGAAAAAATTGATGGTGATGAGATGAAGTCGAAAATGAAACATGTATAGCTAGGTTTTCATTTGTGAAGCTGAGGAATATTGTACATATATAGAGTACTGTGACTATGGGAAGATTCAATTTATTACACTTGAGAGGCACTCTTACTTATCAATATTGTTCTATAATTAATTTCAAATGGAGAATATTATTTTTACAGAATAATTGCGTTTCTTTTTAGTTCGTGTATGTTACGTGTATACTCGAAAGTTAATTTTAACAAGCAGGAAACTCTTAAGGCCCTCTTTCTTGGGCCCAACGCGGCGATTTAATCCGCAAATATGATTGGCCCGTGACTATAATTTCTGCGGTTATGTAAAATCATCGGTAAAACCTGCGTCGAATTCGTTGCTTTCTGACACGCGGACTTCGTATTCGGTACGCAACGTCGCTTACATAAGTACGCACACACAATAATCAATTATAAAAGACCGCCCTTATTCAACATCGACTGAACCGAAAGTGAAGAGTGGGAGCATTGAAATGCGTTACATATTCCTTTCATGTCGAACTTTGCTGCCTTGGTTACGTAACATAGCGCAAAAACATATTAGCTAAAATCCGGGTTAACATTTTTGATATTACTTATTTATCCAGGTATTACCTATAAGTATCTAATATCTGTTTGAGTATCGGTCTGTTCGGTTCAGATTGGGCTGAAATAAATTGTTATTGGTATGGTGTGGTTCTTTCTAAAATATTGTATCATGTATTATACATAAATAGTAGTGGGATCGTGGCTTTAGATTTATTTTAGATAGAACATTTGTGGGATGGAGGCTTTAGACATATGAAATTTAAATTTTTTATTGTTTTCATAAAACATTCTTATTCTTACATTAAGAAATAGAAATCCTTTGGGTTAGAGCTTTTTCAGCACCTTAAGCCACGTTCTCACATGTATGAGATATATTAAGCTGTACATTATACTTGTACGAACGTAGATTTATTCAAATTTATCTTCTTCAGTAAATATTTCTCAGAGAAGCAAACTCTCTCTGTCAACATAAAGCCACGATCCCGCATGTGAAATACGTACATCACTAATTATAAATTATAGTCACGAAACTATAAATTTAGCTTGAAATTTATTTTCTTCATCAGGAAATTTCACTGCTCCATAATATTTCCTATACGTATAATAAAACAAACTGTCTAAAATGACATAAAGCCACGTCCCTACATATGAAATACACCATAAATTATATATTATATTATAATCATGAAAACATAGACTTAGCTTCAAATTTATCTTTTTTATTAACTTCATTAACCTAAAACATTTCCCATCGAATCAAACTTTCGAAATTGATCTAAAACCACGTCCCTACATCTAAATCTGAATCATCCAGCCCATAAATTTTCAGCCATACCTCGCCAAACGCTATAACGAGGCAAGCATCGTCTCTCACACGTTTCTTGCTCGTCTTGAGCTCATGTTTTTCGCACCTAGACAGGTTGCACTCGCATAAACATTGAGCTTATAGACATCCACCATATCGCGGCGCTCGGGGGCAATTCCTTTCGTGATCACGTCAAAGTGTCTTCGTTAGCACAGCGTAGAGAGATCAAGCGATCCACGAATGGCAAGTGGATCGACATTACCAGGAGTTATCGTCTGAAATTCGCGGCTGCTCGCGATAGGACCTGTTCGTTGGGCATCGTTGCCAACATTTTGGGGCCTGATGATCGGGTAGAGGGACTTTCACCATTTAAAATTCGTCTGGGCTCTCATAACCGAGTCATCGCTCGGCCAGCTCTCTCAGACCGGATCAGAGAAGGAGGTCTCGCTAAATACCTTATTACTTTTGAATTAACATATCGGTACCAAGGTAACAGGACTTCTCGCACGGATTCTTCGGCGAGCGTTGGTCTGGCAAGAAGGATGCATTTAGGTCACCTTTGGCAGCAGTCAGGTTCCTGTGCAGGAAAGTTTAATAACCTGAAAAATCTGCTTCCATAGTCACCATAAAAGTATCAATTGTTCCAAGGAATCTCTAGCTGCAACAAAATTTGGACCTAGGAAAGCCCAACAAGATCTACCAAAGCCTAGCAAGGAGTGACAGGACTAGATGGTCGATCCTAAATTCTTTGACAGCAACTATAGCCACGCTAGAGCTTCCTGTTTCCTCTAATTTCAGAGGCAAACTTGAATTGGTGTACGAATCGCGTCTTTTCCCAAGAAAAGGGGCTGAGGATAAGTGGACAACGAGTCGACGAGGCAATTAGAGTGATAGTAATTAATTCCAAGCTCGGCGAAGCGTTACCGTAAACAGTACTCGAGGCATTCGCTGAAAATTGACGAACAACACTCGAAAGTTACCGGCTGCGCTGATAGAAACTCAAATGAAAGCTGTTAAGTGAGCGATCAAGCAACAGGAGGATTTCTTCTGTCCATCCACGGGGCGCGACAGGTTTTTCTCTCGCTTAGAAATTCTCCCAAGTCACGAGGATGAATCGTGCTCGATCCTATGCCAGCGAAACGCTCGTTTAATTGCATCAAACCTCTCTGCCTTGCATATTTACACGGACGTGTTTATTACTATCTTATCGCGAATGTCGATGTCCTGCGTGAAGGGGGCTGAAAAGATGACATTCTTTGCTGAAGTGCCTCACGAAATCCTTCTGATATTAAATTCATTGCAAAACAGTAGTGAACTTTCTTTAAATTGCAAATTATTCTTCTCACGCTCACTTATGTCACCAAAATGGCGGATCTCTTCTTCTAGAGACTTGGCTCGTTTGAAATAAAACAGTAACTTCATTTCAACAAATTCATTATTGCAACACATGAACCATATTTTACACTTGAAGATCTTAAATAATAATTAATCGAAATTCAAGTTTCAAAATCTCTTAAATCGCAAGTAATTATTGCCTATTGACTTGTAACTGAATCTCTAATCAAGTGCATCATGGTTTACGATCGCACCTGTAACTCTTCCTGCATCTTGCTCCTTTCGCGTTCCAGTTTCCATTGGAAACAGTGCGTTGGTATTCGCCTCAACTACCGGTTCGTGTGATAACCGTGATTTAATGTACCGGTGCAGGGAAGAATAGAAGGAAGCGTCCTTGACGTTACCGTTAGGATAAAAAGGTTGATTAAGTCGCGTTCACGCAGACGATAGGCAAAAATGTGAGGTGTAACTAATTGCATTGTTAACCTTTCTGTTCGAGAAGGAACGTGGATCGACTTTTTACCCATCAAGATAGTAACACTTGTGTGACTACATCAATACATATTCGTTATAAACTCGTCTTTTCTATCGTGCAGAATTTAAGGACAAATTTTAATACAGGAGAATTCATGTATACAGGGTGTCCAAGATGAAGCAGGGCATCTAAATATCTTCTACTTTTAATAATTCGAAAATTTAAAATATTAAAAGAAATGATCCTACATGAAGGATTATTCTTCCATGATATTTCTCCTTTGAAAGCATTCAAATTATGCCATGGATGATTTTCGTGTCATTAAAAAGAGGAGAGATATTTAGATGGCCTGCTGCAACTTAAACAACTTATATTTCTAAATATATTTATCACAGTTTTCGTTATGGATAATTCTAAGTAATTTATTTACAAAAATTTCAATGATTCGTAAGAATGATGTTTCGAGATTACAAGATACTTCAGTTCCATAGTTTGAGAATTAAATTTCGAAAATTGAATCAAGAATTATTATTACCCCATATGATTTATGAAAGATGAACCTATTACATTTTTTTATAAGTCTCTTCGAAAAATAACAATCAAAAATTATTTTCGCAAGTCTGTAAAATTTCCCACAGTGAATCACAGGAAACCAGTAAACGAATGCATAATGAATAATTGTATAATGTAGCCGTAACTATCATTTTTGATTAATCTAAGAATTCAATTAATCAAGTTCTATTAATAGGAGGATCCAATCGAGTCCTATGATTACAATTACAGTAATCTCTGGATGATTAGAACCTGCTTCTTTCTATGCACTCTGAGATCTGAGTTAACTAATGGTTGAGAATGCTTCTGATGGCTTGAGCAATGTGCATTACGAGAAAATTAACTGGGTTAAATGAACCGTTCTGTTGGAGCGCCCACGAAAATGGCCCTGATGATGTCATGAAAATGACATTAAAAAGAGCTCCAACTTTCTTCCTGGTGCATCCAGCTGTACGTTTAATCGTACTAATCGTAAGCTTGTACTTTTTCTTCTATATTCTTCACATTGCCATTATTCTTATCTTTGACTTCCAATTTTAATAATTTTTCCATACCTTTCTGAATTATTCTTGTTACAAATAATAGATATTGCTATGTTTTTAATAAGTAATATTTTCGCCTGATTATAATGATTGGTGAATAACAAAAATAATTACTCTTTCCTGGATCAACCTTTCAAAAAATCCTATTAAATCTTAGCACGACTAAAACTCCTTGACACCAAAAATGTTACCCAAACCCGTACATAAGTATTAATTAATGCCAACTAAACCCCTCATTAACACTTTTATTTAGTCTGAATCCACTGGAACTCTCCAAACTGGGATTTAGGTAACGTCGATGTTTACTCAAAAGCAGATCGTAAAATTCGCAAGAACTTGCGTCATATCGTTGGATCGAATAAAATCGACCACTCGAACGCATTAATTGAATTAACCTTTCCGCGACAGGGAACTGTTTCGCGGTTACATCGACGGAGTCGTCCTTGACGATGCGGCAAAGATTCCTTTAAAGGTTGAGCGAAGCTTTCTCTGGGCGTAAGTCATTCGGAATTCTCGACGATCGCGAGGAGAGCACGACAGCTGCCACGTCGACACGCGAAAGTGCATTCGAATTCCTCGATTTCCTCATACGTGCGATAATTATCGGGGTTCTGGCAATCGCCTCGGGAAATGTCTAATTAAAAGGGGAGGGGTTCGCCTATCGCTCGGAATAATGAGGAGATTCTGGATAAACCCAAAGCCTTGTTGGAATTAGACAAGTTGAATGCAAGTGATTTGAAGCAATCTGATCAATGTGAACGAGTGATTTTACTTGACTCGAAACATCCTTTCAAGTTTCCATTTCAGATAATCCTTGTTCGAATTAGCCGAGTTACTTGAATTCAAGACACTTGTATTTATGTAGCCCGATGTCAAGTTTGTGTTCACATAAGTGAAGTTAGTTGAATTCAAGTGGTTCGAATTTAAAAGAAACTTGAATTTAAGTTGCCCAGCGGAAATAATAAAAATGGCGTCGAAAGAGGTGGCGCCTCCTGGTTGTTTGGTTATGTGCTTTCCAAATGAGACATGCCCTTTTAATAGCTTTCTTGACGTTCACAAGTTCGTCGATTTGCTTGAAGTTTGGCGTGTATAGTACAGTAGACATTATGGCATACATCCATCGATGTATGTTTCAAGACAAGGAAAAGTTGAAATGTCGTCAACTTCGCTTGAAGCTTGAAAATATAACACGTTCACATTGGTCATATTGCCTCGAGTAACTTGACTAATCTGAACAAGGCTTAACAGACAAAGGTAAATTTGTGTGGGTGATTTACTTTTTTGCAAACAGTGGGAGAGCTTAGTATCCATAACGTATTTAAAAAATAAATAAATACACGTATTTGTACGTATTTCTTTCAAATAATACGTTAGAGATCCAAACCTCGCGTTCCAAAAATCGAATATTTGAATTTTCCAACAAAAACGAATATTCATATTACAAAACAATAAAAAACTATGAATGTCTTGTATACTATATTTCAGAATTTAAAATTCAACTTTCTTTAAACGCGTACCTAAAAATAGTTCTTACTTTCCATAATTAACGCCTGTGTGAAATATATGGGATAAAAGTCACAGTAAAATTCAGAGATCGATAGTCATAGGAGAAATTACCGTGAAATCCATGTACTCAGAATCTATTTACTCTCTTGGGTACTTAAGAACTTGGCACGTTCGCGCGTAAATTATTTTCTAGTGGGAAAATGCAGTGCTTCGCTTGCTAAATGAAACCGTTAAAGCAGCTTTAGTTTAACAGCGTTTAACAAGCTGGGTAGCATTGAATTCATGGAGCGTCAAATAAGGAGAGACTGCAAAAACCGAAGGTGTGAATGAAACTTCTTTTTGCATAATGGCGTCTGACGTGGAACGTTACAGCTAATGTATTTTCCTTGACATTCGATTGTTTGTCATCGTTCTGGGAGTATAAGACGAGAATAGGGACTTTAGGTTTTTGTAGCAGGTATTTTCTTTTAAGTAGTAATTAGAAAGTAGTACTCAAACATATTTTAATATTTGAAAATTTTAGTTTAGTATTACATAGAATTTTCAAGCTTGAATGCCTGTAAAGCTGATCATCACTTTCTTACCCACATGAGAGAATCTCTTTTACACCTAACTGTCATTGCCCGCATACTCTCGTCTGTCCAGTAGGTCACACATCGGTGTTAAAAAGTCACCAGACGTCGATGAACCTTACCCATTATATAATTCTTCATAAACATGGTATTTCACCATACTTTATACGTACATATATTGAAACAATTATTAAATCTGAGAAAAAAATTCGTATACTGGAAAGGAAACATATTTTTAAAAATATCTTGGATAAGAATTTAATAATCCTTCATAATCAAATTTATGAGTCATCTGAAGGCTTGATTATAGTACTGTATCCTATATCCAATTACAGTAAATTCTCATTATGAATTCATCGCTCGTGATCGGTCTTAAACATATATCGTGTACAGGAAGTCAGTTCTCGCCTTCCTTAAACTGGAGCCAATTGTTTGTGGCGATTAGACTCACATTTCGAGAAAAACCCTTTTCCCTCAAGTAGTTGGGATAGTGATCAATATGTAACGAATACATTATTTTATAGATTTTTGTACTATACTCTAAAGTATTATCAATGTTATTATTACTGTTAATAATAATCGTTGATTAGATTATAGTCAATAACCAGTTACTAACATTTTGGCTGCACAAACAGAAAAGAAACTCACCTCTTTCGTTAGGTCTAGGTTAGGTAGCCCTTATAAGCTATATTATACTATAGTTAATACTAATTTAACACTATGCAGTGTTTGAACCATCTTATACAAACGTATTTATACGATTTAACCTATATCCTAACTAATGCTTATAGTTCTCCAACCTACACTGACTTTACAGAAGGCATGATCGTTGAACTCCATTCATTGAACAACAAGGAGCGTACCCTTAAACAGTTCGTGACAAAGTATCAGACATTTTTGACATAACCCATCTTATACTACAACACTAGCTAAAGCACCTAAGAGTACAATCACACTATTCATCTTCCTAATATAATCTCCCACCTCAACACAGTTGCTTCTTTTAATTCAAGTCCCGTGGCCAACAAAGTAATCTTCAGTTTCCTTAGTCTAGAAAATAAGTTCAACATCCTGACCAATGTCCTAGGTCAGCCCAATTGCCCAGACCTCGACTAATCACGGGAAACGAGCAGAGCCACATTCGCCCCGCGTTTCTCAGAGTCCATGGGCTCTTGCATGTCCACCTTTTTCAATTCGTTGCATATGGACACGCGATACCAGTCGGCAACGGGTGGAACGCGAGACCGAGAAGCAGGAATAGGAACGAGCGGGTATCATAGCGGCTGTGCAACCCAGTATGGCAAGGATTGGGCGTGATGGCGGATTTCTAAGTGCCAGGGAGCCGTGCACGCGCGATCGATACGCGTTTCAACGTATGGGAGCAGCTGGACCGGCGACACTTTCACTTGCCGCTGCCAACGTCCGATCGGCATGCGGTCCAGCGCCCGAGCTAGCGTTACAGTTTCGTTTCACTGGCCAGGGGAATCCAGTCTCGGCCTGACAATCTCTCCTGCGATCGGACAATGGGACCCTTGTTCGCGGCGGAGGCGAAAGACATGTCGTGAGACTTTGGTTTTCAATTTTAGAGGGTAGAGTCGATCCTATGCGGAAGGTGTCTTGATGACACACCAGACTGGGTTCCCAAAAATGGACTGGGCATGGACCATTCCCTTTAAATCCAGTCTAATGCCAAGGAATCCAAGTGAAGTCCTCTGGAGTAGCACCAGGGATTCCTTTTTGGATGATGGGTAAATTGTTCTTGTCTAAGGTAAGTGTACCTAATACTGGACGTTAGCTACATATTTAAAAAATGGAAAAGTGAGCAAACTGCAAAAGTAAAGTGAGGACTCCTTGCTGTTATTTTTTAGTTTGGCTGCTTTGTTGCGATTTATGTTTTAAGGATATAGCTAATGCCCAGTATTGGGTGCCGTCCAGTATGAGGCACACTTAATTTAGATGATTGATGGTAGTAAGTAGTGAGGATAGATTTTTCCCTGTACTTCTAATAGACATTTAGTTTCGTTTCACTGATGAGGGGAACCCAGCCTCGGTCTAACAATCTCTCCTGCAATCGGACAATGGAATCCTTGTGCGCAGCTGAGGCGAAAGACATGTCATGAGGCTTTGGTTTTTGATTCTAAAGGGTTGTTGGATGACCAACCTTTTGTTAGCTCTGCGTCATCGATGAGCACTGCTAGTTACTTCTGTTTTCACTTTCTCTGTCAAAGTATATATTCGTCATGCTTACTCATAGATATCTAAGGACTCTCTCCACCATATTCTGTAGTCTATACATATACGAGCGTATCCTTAGACATTTCTGAACATTATAGCAGATCATACTGCTCTTAGATCAAACTCAGACTCATCCATGCCACAGTCATATATTCCAGTTGCACGTACTATCTGTCGTCACATCGAGTTTTTTTTTAGAATTGAATTTTTGTTCTCAAGTGATGCTTCCAGAAGAGTCACTCCATAAATTCTTTATCATTTAATTCTATTTTCAATTCCCCCTTCGAATTGAATCCTCTTAATATTTGATCCACTTGTCACTTTCTTTTTCACTTCAGCATTAACCTTCCAATTCGAGAATAATCTGTATTAGATTCTACCAATCTCGAACTCCAGGTATAATTCACTAAGGCAGTTGTGATAGAACGAGTTTAGAAACCGCTCTAAGGAGACTCGAGGTTGCACGGGTCGCTTTCAGTTTCCGCTTGGCGTCGTTTCACAATTTTGAAGGCCGTCTGCGAACGTGTAATCCACCATGAATTTCGCGTGGGCGTGTACCGTGAGCATGTTTTGTAAATTATTCTAAGGAACTGCAGCAAACGTAGGAGAAGGAATAACGATACATAAACACACTATATTTAAATTCGGTTTGTTTTACATATTGTCAGGATATTCTTGCCTGGAGGAGTGCCAAAAATACTTCTCATTTTAATAAGAGCTATTTTGCAACTGCTACTGCAATCACCAACTTGTATTAGAGGTTTCACAGTGTTTTCTGCGTTTTCCAAATTACCTTTCTTCAAGATTCAGAACTTCTTTCAAGAAAACTTCTTCTATAAAAAAAAATTCATACTGTCATCGTCAGATGTTATTAAGTCGCTCCATAAATAATACTATATATTCCTCTTTCGAAGGAAGGATACCATCTGCATATTTTTATCTCTTAGCTTCTGCAATCATTTTCTGTCCATCTCTTAAATTTCCAATTTCCTCTTCCAGAAATAATTTAATTATTGTCAATATCTCTATACCTATATGGCAAGTATTACTTATTAGATGACTTAATACATTCTTTATTTATGGACTGAAGAACACTATGGGTTATTCCTAGTCCTTAAGCTCGGACCAATACGCACGGCCTGCTTTCGAGTGACATTTCGTTCTCGCGGCTAATTGTAAGTCTGGGTTAGGTCCTGAAATAGTACCATTCACTTTTAAAACACCCAGATTCTTCGTCGAATCCCGACAGAGGGAAAGGTCAGTCCCAAGGACCGTAAACGTTCTACCTGATACTGGGATCCCGAAATCCGAAGGTTATTTTGGGAATGGCCCAGCAGGTATCTTCCGTTTCGTCATCGCCCATGTGCTCACCATTCCCAAGCTTCAGAAAAAGCGTCACACACCACTGCCGCTGAGAAAACTTCATTGACAGCGCGTTGAGTTATCGTGTATTCCTTTTTTCCCAGTGATATAAGGAATTTGCTTAATTGCTTGTTGCATATCTCTATTTTGTCGATTTATGAGATTCCTCAATATTTAAAAATATTGAATAATTAAGTAGAACGATGTTGACTTGTGATTTATAATGTTTTGCATTGTTTTTAGAGGAGTTTTGATGTTGGAATTCTTGTTTTGGTATTTTGGTAGCAGGACTCTGGGAATTCTAAAGGGAACTGGGAAGGTGAAGAGTTTTAAGTAGCCTGAATTTTCTAAAACGTGTAAATTTGAAAATGTGCTCTCTAAAACTCGAAAACTTGAAATATTTAAACATTTAAAAAATTAATTTTGATAGTTTAATGGTTTGACTAGATTAAGTATTTGAAAAGTCCAAAATCTATAAAATCTAAACTGAAGAAATTTAGAGGTTAGAATATTCTAAAATTTGAATTTTAGAACATTGACATACTAGAGTATTTAGACACTTTTCCATTTGAAGACTTAAAAATTCAAAACCCTGAAAATTGGTAGAAATGAAAATATAGGAACTCGAGATTTTTTAAATTCCTAATATTTGAAAGTTTCAATATATGTACGTGTAATAATTTTAAAATTCAAAAACATAAAAATTTAGAAATCTACACACTAAAACTTTAAGTTTGGAACCTTTTAAACTCTCTTCATCAATTTCTGACAACATTCTTTCCTATTATCATCAACACATAGCATCAGTTTTACTCAGAAAGAAAGGACCTCCTAGTCCAAAAACCAAGCTCACAGAAGAATCCACTCCAAGCCTGCAAACTTGCTCCAAATTATCTCCAGAAGCGTGACAATGATAACAGGAACTCGTCAGTCCCTCTCCCAACTTTCCTCCATCTATATCTCCACTAAGCTGGCGCACGGAGGACGACCATAACCTAAACGAACGCGGAAGCGCAGAAAACCTGATAAACGTAGCGGTGAAGAACGGTGCTTGGGCGCAATCATGGTGCGCCGCGGGCGCAAGAACGATAATTTCTCGATTAGGAATCGTCGATTTGTCCTGTGCTACCTCGACCATGAAATGACAATTTCAAGGCTAGCAGCGGTATTCGTCGTGCACCGACCAGCGTGGATGATACGCTCGCTGACAAAAAGCGGACTGCGTGGCCCGCATGTAAATCGGGCCCCGAGCTTGTTTGCCTTCTGATTGCGGTACGCCTCGAGTATGGCAGATGAAAAGCCAGCGAATTTGAGAATCGGGGGAGCAAATTACATGGTTGGTGGAACGGCCACGACAATGGGAGGAAATCTGTGAGGAAGTTGTCTTGGGAGTACACCTTGAGAAACGTATTGTTTGTTGCTTGTTGGAGGGTTGTGGACAAAACGTACATTGAATTATCTGGACCCTTCATTATTTGCTAATTAGAGGATAATGAGAGTGCTGTTTGGTCTGACTTCTGTGGAAACGGATTTGCTGGTTCTTTTAGTAACTACACATGGGGACACTTTGGATCCTTGACTTATTACATCTATTTTTCTTGGGTTGCGTGAATCGGAGTTCACTTGAGTACATAAAAGGTACAGAAATTTGGGAAGTAAGAAGTTTAAATTAAATTTAATTTAGAGGAGAAATTTGTAAGTGATTATTGCAAGATGAAAAATCCATGAACTTCTTTAAGATTGTAGAATTCCTTTTTTGCTGAGAGCCAGAATGTGACAAGCTCTCCTTTAGAGTCTGGAATATATTATAATTTGTACAGGGTTTATCAAAACAGTCTCCTGATTCTCATTAATACATAACTCAAAGTCGAGACATTATTATTACAATTATATTATCTTTCAGGATATCATTTTAATTATTATTTTTATTGTAGTTCAAAACTGTAAGACTATGTTGACGAACCCTGCATTACCAATATAACTGTTCATAAAATAGGGATTTAAGTATAAATTTATCTAGGACTGGGACAAGTAATTTATTAATAATAATTCTGATAAAAGAACGTCTTATATGGACGTTGAGGTTATAAATTCTAAATAAATTAACATAGATTGATGAAGGAACTGTAGATACAGCGCAAGAGAATAAAAAATATAATTTTTAAAAAATGTCTACTAAAGAGGACTCGACATGTTAAACGATCTCAGCGACATACATACTTTAGTACATACATACTTTAACGAGCTTAATGAGGCAGCGCAATGACGTGTAATTGCTAATGACTTCTAATTAATTATGCTAATTAATTGTTGTGTCCTCTAGAATTCATTTATGTCTGAGGAATTAATCTTATCGCTATGAAAATAAGAAATGCAACAATAATAAATGAGTATAAGTCGAGAATGTTACTCATCTTTAACGTAACACTAAACACTAAACGCCAAGAGTGCTATAAAAAGGGTAATACAATTATATCACAGCTTTTTAGAAGTAAAACCTTCAGTCATTCAAATTTCGCCTTGATATAAAATTTTCTCTTCCATTAACGACCTAAAAATACAGAATCTGACGAGTAGAATATTCCCTCGTTAATTGATCACAAGCACACGTTTAACTGATATCACTTAATCGAGGAAAAAGTTCATTTAAATTCTTTTTCCGCTATTCGTTCCACTCGATAGATTAATTCGAATCATCAAAGTTACCCCACGAAGAATATAATTAAAATCTTCGTTTCCTGGAAAACGTAAATTATTCTAAAAAAGCAGATACCGGAACAATTTGAAGGAAAAACTAAGTTGGGATTTCCAATAAAAACGATCACTCCATATTAATGCGAGTTATCGATCGACGCCAGAACAAATTGATTGCATTTTGTTAGATTAAAATCGCTTGAGGTGCAAAAAAATTATTGCAATGTACACACAGATTTTTTGTTTCTGCCACAGGGCAGGATGTGTCTAATTGACGCAGCTAATTGCGTTCCTAAGAGCCTACACACATCGCCTCGATTACTACCCGATTACCTTCACAGAGGGGAAACACAAAAAGCGATTGAATATCGAATTTGTTACGCGAATAATAATCTTGCACGGAATGATTGTATCGCGAGAATGAATACAAAGAAACTTTTGCTGAGGATGCAGGATCTTTGGAACCTGTAATTATCGTTTTCGAAAGGGCTTTCTATTTTCAATCTGGGTCAACACTGCTTCAAGGAAATTTTTCGCCAGCCTGGGGTAATCGAACTTTACCCATTGGGACACGTGTTGACTCTGTAGTTTCGATCCCAGGAGAAAGGACCTGTGGAGTAAGAAAGCCGCTCTCTGCGCCCGATTGCTCATAATTTAATTGAAATTATTCTTGACAGTTTATCATTTCTGCACTTAAAATAGTAATGTGAGGATTTTGTAACGTTCTGTCTCTGATCGAAAATTAATATGCCGTCTAATTTAGACTCTGTAAGGGGATACGATTTTTGGACCTCGGAGCACTTTGATGACATTTGGGAAATCTGAATTCTCAAATATTGGAATTCTCAGATAGTGGAATTCTCAAGTACTGGAATTCTGAAATACTGAAATTCTAACCTATTGAAGTTCTCAGATAGTGGAATTCTCAAACATTGCGATCCTCAAATATTGGAATTCTCATATAGGGTAAATCTCAGATAGTGGAATATTCAAACATTAGAAGTCACAATCATTGGAATTCTCAAACGTGCAATTCTTAAACAGTGCAATTCTCACATATTGTAATTCTCATATAGAGTATATCACAGACAGTGGAATACTTAAACATTAGAAGTCACAACCATTGCGTTTCGAAAATATTCTTAAATGGTGGAATTCTTAAATGGCTGATTTTCAAATAGTGGAATTCACAAATAGTGGAATTCACGAATAGTGGAATTCACGAATAGTGGGATTCACGAATACTGGAATTCTCAAGTAGTGAAATTCTCAAATAGTGGAATTCTCAAATAGTGGAATTCTCACATGGTGGAATTCTAACATATAAGGTTCATAGATACAGAAATTCTCAAATAGTGCAATTCTCAAATATTAGAACTCTCACATAAGAGAAATCTCTGATAATGGAACTCTCAAACATTGGAATTCACAATAATTGGAGTTTATAACCATTGAAATCTTAAAATGTTGAAATTCTCAAATGTAGGAGTTTTTAAGTATTGGAATTCTCAAGTTTTCAAATATCTTACATTTTCAGAAAAAAATCGCACGAAATAACTTGAGAAAATTTCAATATTTAAATGTTCAAAGGCCTAAAGAAACAGAAGATTTCTTTCTCAAAATTTTTCATTTCGATTCCTGCTGCTCAGAAATCGGACACCACGCTTCCTCCACATGTTTCACCCGAGATCCCACAATTCGATCAACGACTCACTCCTTTCGGTTCATTCTGAAAAGCAGCCAGCGACACGCCGTGTGTGTCGCAACGAGGAAAGTGTCATTAGGGTCGGCCAGGGCGAATGAAATACAATCTGGTCGGACAAATTACCGTCCAATAATTCCTGGACGTTAAGTCAGGCTTTACCTGGACGCTGAGGTTTCTCTTTGCCGGGTCGTGGTTCCGATAAAACTTGAATAATGGCACGCGCTCGCGCGTTCTGCATTCTGCTAGCCGGGAGCGCGACTGACGGACGTGGAATTTAAATTTAATAGCCATAAACGGCCGCGAACGACACCGAGCTGCTTGCAGAAATGAAAGTGCGCTCCCCGGCAATGGAGAGAAGTGACGGAGAGAGGAGAGATAGAACGACCTTGCTGTAGACGAGTCTGACGGGGACTAGGTGCGACCGTAGATGATCGTTTTCGATTTCATTCAGCCGATCTGTCGCTAAGGCTGTTGGCTCGTGCTGGATTCTGACGCAGATAAGGTATATGAGATAGATCGATCGCTTAGATTACAGTTTTAGTGGGGAATTTTAAGGATTTATTGGTCGTCTTAGATGTTTGGAGATAGAGGTCTACTGTGAGGCTACTGATAAAGAAATTGAATATGTACATTGATAAGTAGACTGCGGATTTTTATGCATTTGTGGGAATTTTAAATATGTAAAATGTTTCAGAATGGATAGAGTATCCAAAAATATAGAAAATATGAAGAATAAAGTGTAAATTATGGTATTTGAAAGCTGAAACAGATTTTTATTTGGGTTCCATTTCCTTAACTGTGTTTATGAAAATATGAAATTATATAAAAATCCTCGTGTTTTCTTTTTTATTTATTTAATGTCGTATCAGGTTTTAGCCATTAGTGACCACATTCAGGTACAATCCATTTCACAATATACCTACATGTGTATGGATAGTTTCAGCATTAGATAACTTGTTGGATGACTTAATTGCTCGTTGGGTCTGTTGTGTGTTAGATGTTGTTGTATATTTGGGTTTCTTTTAAGAAAGCCATTGTATCTTTAACGTGATGCTTACTGTTGAGACATTGCTTAATCAAAATCAAATCCCAGAAAGATAAAAAACGCAGACTTTCCAGGTTCAAACTACTCTGAAGTCTGCGAATGTTTGCAGGAGCCATACAACATGGCGTCAGTAAGTTGAACATTGGACTAACCTAAATCATTTCGTTTAGAGGACCAAATTCCATATCAAACACTGACTGAATTAAAAAAGTTCCAATTCTTCCAAAAGTCAAACCCCAGAAAAATGACTGACCACAGACTCTCAAGATTCAAACTTTCTGAAGTCTGCGAACGTTTGAAAGAGCCATCCAACATGGCGGCAGTAACTTGAGCATTAGACTAACCTAAACGATTTCATTTAGAAAAAGAAATCCCACATCAAACACCGACTTAATTTAAAAAATTTAGCTCTTCCAGAACTAAAATCCCAGAAAAATTTATAAATGCAGACTCTCAGTGTTCAAACACCCTGAAGTCTGCGAACGATTGAAGAGAACATCCAACATGGCCGCAGAAAGCTGAGTGTTGGACCAAGCTGGATCGGTTTGATTAGAAAGTGGGACAGGTAGACTTGCAGCACCGGTAGCTCGTTGTACAGCCCCCAGGGGCCTTGCGAACCCACACTAGTAAAAGATCTCCCCGTACGGCCCAAGAACACGCGTGGGTACATGGAAGTGTATGTCGCGGCGTTTCTTTGCGTTCGTGGCACGCGGCACGAGTTGAAACGCATATGGCGCAGCATGACGCTGTGGGGGAACATTAACGAGGGAGATACTTGTCCTATACCATCAATTTTAGCGTTTTTGTTTTAGAATGTTATTACATAGTACCTTTATTGTCATCGCTGAAATATTTAGTTACACACTTGGTTTTAGAATTTTTTATTCTTCTAGATATTTGGCTTTTCTCTAATTACCAATTTATGTGGTATAGAAAGCATAAAGAATTCATTATTTAGGAAAGGGTTGTTCCATTTGAAATTGGACACTTTTAGGAGTAACATTTCAGATCTCGTTCAAATTTAAATATGTTGTAGGTTTTAGTGATGTTTAATCGTATCTTAAAAGATTTTTCAATATTTTTTTAATTATAGATTTTAAAGCAGTTTAACGTCTTTAATCGAAAGTATTGAACAATTTTGCAACAATAATAGATCAACTTTCACTGTTAATCTACTCAGCGTATTTTATACGTGCTCGACGTGCAAGAATAATAATTAGATCGATAAGAAATATTCGAACGATCCATAAAAAATGTACGCATAAGTGATCGTCGAAGGTTCTTAGATTCGCTACACTTTCGCGATAAATAATTCAACGAGGGTTCGCGCAACAAGGTATCTTCTATAACAGTGTAACTCCAACTTCCATTTCATTGTTATTAAAAAACAAAAGTTTAATTAATGAATCCATTAAGACTACATAACACAGAAAAACTTGAACCAAAGACAAAACACTTAGAAAGCAGCACAAATTTTCAAAGTTCCAAATTTGAAACTTGAAACACAGAAATTACAAATTCGATAAAATAATTAAATCTAAAAAATAACTCATGATAGATCATTTGCAAGTAATGTTATTATCCCCATATATAATTACCATATTGAACTCGTCGTTTATACGTTTGAAATTTGGCTATGGCTGTCGATCAGTGGTGATGGTTAAATGTGACCACTCCCTACATCAAACATAAAACAACTGAAATTTCTCTGCTGGATAGTTTTTCTCCTTTTCCTAAATTCGTTCAATAAATTCCACCTTAAAATTAGCCAGTACGATCTCTTAGCCATTAACATCTATATAGTAACGAATAGGAACTAAAGAAATATGATTTCTCGTTCTCCAAGAGACAGAGACAAGTTGTTCCTAGCATTTCTTCGACATCGACGCACACATGATACCCATGGATAACTGAGCGGAATGTGGATTTTTCAACGAGCAAAACGAGCAACGTGTCGATGTTTTATTTATACGCTCGAAAGGCTACGCGCGTCCATACTTATGCTGTACATTGTTCATGCGTGAAGCATGTGGGCAGAACGGGATGAAGTTTATAAAAATTGGAGGAAATCAAGCGTGACGTGTGCTGGATGATTCAATGTGATTTCCGTCGCCAAGGAGCGCGGAAAATTCCGGTTTCCCCCGTGAAAATTCCGCAAACAGGCGCGCGCATCCTTGACCGTTCGTTTGAAAAGGAAAATGGACTCCTTGAGTCGTTGGGAAAACGTTAGACCGAAGTGCTGACACTTCGCTATGAAATGGCAAGCTATAAAGTGAGCTGTAGAAATAAATTATAATCCTTTGGTAAAATTAGTGTCTTTTAATTCTGTGCCCTGAGAGCCAATGTGAGTCAAGCTGTTTTTTGTTGTTTTTCTGGAGAGTTGAAAAAGAAAATACGACTGCCCATTTTTTAATGTAGTCTTTGAATTAGATTATATTGGAGAAGGTGGTAATATGGAACTTTTCTTTGTTTCTTGACGATTTTTCAGAAAATAATATATTAAATGACTTAGTTTTCTTAATTTTCAGAGAAGTGTTTTGGACATTTTTAGGACTTTACTGAATGCCTTTAAGAGGTTTTTAAGGCGTCTCTATGTTATATGGGTTAATATACTATTTTTTAACGTAACTGTACTAAGTTCCTATTATTCTAATAAAATGAAGAGAAAGCAATAAGATCTGGTGAAAAACTTAATTTAAAAAAAGATGGACTGGGTTAGTCTGGCTTTGAGGAACAGAAATGCTACCAACATTCGGAGGGTTTCCAGATAAACTGAGCACCCTGTATTCCTCTCTTATATTTAAGAATGTTAAACAAAAAAATAAACTTAAAATTAAAAAATTTCAACTTTATTTGGTAAAGCGTATTTTTCCACTCAAGAGTTTCTGCGTGGATAATAAGGAAGCATCGTTTTATTTAGTGGAAGACGTAAACATATTCATATATTATTGTTTACAATCTTTGATATATACTTTTAAGTATAAAAAACAGTTTGACTGCTTTATTTGAATCCGTTTTCCTCGCTTTTACTACTGCAAAGGCTCTACTAATCGTATAAGTCGTATCCCATGATCTTTTACGTTTTATTGGAGGTAAGAGGATGCTTTGAGGCAAAAAAATTTTATTCAGCTAGCATGGACTAGGTGTTATGTAGGGTTTTATATTAACAGCAAGCTAAGGTTTTATAGTTTTGCACGTATTCATAAATAATCAAACAATTTCATGAAACTCCTTGTTATAATAAGTAAATAAACCTTCCAACTATCTTAAACACGTCACGACAGTCATCAATAGCTCAAGAAATAAAAAGAAACTGGTGTAAAAAGAATTAAAATAAAAGCTTCCTATTTCACGAAAATACTATAATTGTTGTGTAAAAGTAAATACGATTGAAATTCATCCACATTTATTTTCATATCATTTTTTTCTTTTTACTATACATATTCTGTTGTTATAATGCAAGACGCAAGTGGTAGCGTAATATGTACTTATTTTATTGGGGGTTCCATATTACCATCTTTTCTTAAATTAAATTTCCTTCATTTATAACGTAGCTGAACTAAAATCCTATTATTCTAATACAATGCAAAGAATGCAACAAGATCCCGTGAAAAACTTAATTCTGAAAAAAATGTACTTAGATTAGTCTACCTCTCAGGTACAGAATTATAAACTCAGCTCGAAAACTAAATTCGAAATAAATCCCAGAAAATGACAGAAAAACGATTCAATTTTGTCAAAATTGAAATATTCTTAAAAGTAATATACCATGTTTCGAAAAGAGAAACTGAGGTTCCTATAGATACTACACTAGCACTAATGCAATTTATAATACCATAAATTCCACGCAGTCTTCGATCCCCATTCGTCGTCCCAATAACAACTCATGCAACAGCAAAAGGAAATCGCATTCCTGGGACATGAGAAACCGAACAATCGAATTCTGCCTATACAGTACCTACACAAATCATTGGTTCCTCGTCTCCCTTGTATTCAGTGTCGGTCAAACTACAGTTCTATCAATTAGTAGAGTTTAAACCGTGTTCAGACACCCCATTGTCCTAGCGTCATGGGTATTTCGCTAATTTATTGTTTCCTCCTAGAAGAACTGTGAATCCTTGCAGTGGCGCAGCTAAAAATGCCCAGAAGCTGGGCATTTTTAAAATGCCCAGAACCCAAAATGCCTATGAAGAGAGGCAGTAACTCCAGAAAAATGTTAAACTGAGTTTTTTGCAATTTTGGATGATTTTGAACATTTTGCATTTCATTTCAGTGTAAAATATTAGTAAAACGTTTTTAGTAGATACACTGCTTTTCTCCATAGTTAGGAAGTATAGAAGGCCAGTTTTGTGCAGTGCACAAGGGCCCAAGTCGAAGAGGAGGCTCATGAATCCATGCATTCTACATTCATAAAACTACATATTACATCTTTTGGATCTTTACTATCATTTGCCTGCCACTATTTATCGAGTTCTGAAAATCTAATTTTAATACATCTTTAAAGTGTTTAAAAAATATATGAAAGAATCTTACACAGTGTCTGTATGAAAAATAAGTAAGTAAGTAAGTAAATAATTTGCTTAAGTAAGATGCAGAAAATAATGGAGTAAAGACCCAGAAGATTTCTGCAGAACTCAGTGATCCTTAGCTACGCCACTGAATCCTTGGAACAATGGTTGCTAATGGTCAAATTGAACATAAAATAGGAAGATGGAGGAACAATCCCGTTTGCACGGTATTTTTATTCGCTAAGATGTTCTGTCGGAGTTAACGTATCCTGGTTATTTCAACGAGGAGGGAAGATGATTCAACAAGCAATAATAACATCGCAATTATAGCGTCAAAGCTTCCTCATAATTATCATCTATCACTAGAAAAACTGACGTATGAGAATTTAACAAGGAAAGGAAAGAATAACGAGTCAAGTTCCGTGGATTTTTCTACGTGTAAGTAATCCCAGGGCTTTTTTGTAGGGATGCTAATTCTTGTTAACAAATTTGATTTGTCAAATCGATACGAATTGGAAGTTAGAAAACAGAATCGATAAAAAATCGAACACAAAAAGATCGATTTTTAATTTCGATAAAGGAATATACAGGGTGATCAGTTTATCTAGAAACCTTCAAATGTCAGCAGCATTTATTCTAAATGCTGTTAGCATTCTGAATGTTGTCAACATCCATTAATGGGTTTTAAATTGATCACCCTGTACAGGCAATTAAAATCCGCGAAGCAAGTGATAACCTAAAACAGTAAGTTTTTCAGAAGAAGAGAAAAACTATTTGTGACTAGACAAAATAATATATAAAAAATTAAATTTTAAAAAGCGAATCGAAGTCAAATAAATTGCTACACCTGATTCCATTTATACGTAAAATGAGATTTTCTTACATATGACTCAATGTAAAAACCAGAATCGTTAAAAAAGATTTTTTAAGTAAAACGAGGGAATTATTTTCTGAAAAAAGTCTATCCAATTCTTTGATAAAAAAATCGATTTATGATGAAATCGCTTAACGAAAGATCGATCCACTGCTGTAAAAAAATCGGTTTAAGATCGACGTCCTTACCTTTCCGTCGACTGAATTACGCGTTTTCGTTGCCTATTCATGATCCTCTTTGCTAGGATCGAGTAAATCGCGTTACGCAAGCGGACTGTGCTCGATTCGACTCGTATATCGCAGAGGATAGAGATACAGGCCGCGATTGGAACTCCTCGTAATTATTCTCACCTCGTTTCGAATCAGACGAGAATTCAATAACCCACATTTATCGTTATGACTAGCTGCTTCCGTTCGAGTTTCGTAAATTATCGTGAATGCATCTACTCTGAGTTCTTGGTATCGCTGGAAAAGGTGGATTGTTTATTTTTAGACGCCTGAACAGATTCTTTGGTTAATTAGTGGAACGTGGGTGGTACCTAGTTATATCTATGGTTCATTGTGACGTCTAAACCTAGTCAAGGCCATTGGAATCTATTAATTACTCGATTATTATATAATTCTGTAGAAAATGGATGATATTGAACGAATTAAAATTTCTGTGCTACGTGAAGCCATACATAACTCTATTTAGTGTTTATTGTATGTTTTAAAAATGGAAGAGTAATTATTAGAAAATCAATATTGTCAATAAGTTTAAAATTTGGATGACTAAATTTCAAGATTTTGAAAAAAATAAAAGTTTCTTTCAATTTATTATTTTCTTCTAGTCTGTTTGTGATTTATAAATAAACAAGATTTATTTTATGATACGTTTTTCGTGTTGTTCTTTTTCATGTATTTGGGGCAACTGTTACTTTTTTGAAAATCTTTTATTAGGATCTTATTTCATGTTAGAAACGGAAGAGCAATCATTAGAAAATTAATTCCACGTATTTGGAATGTGAATAAATATCTCTTGCTCGAACTTGCTTAGTTTTGTTGCTTAACAGTTGCATAAGGAGTCATTAATTTTCCTGTTTTTTATGGAAATTACACTACGTTTAAGGAACAAGTTTTTCTTATTGGGATAGCTGATCGTGTCATTGCTATTGTCTAATCGATGATTCCCAAGCGTCGACGGTTCTCGGAGACCTCAACGCGTGGTAGGCGAGCAGCAACCGGTGATTTCAACGTAGAGTTTATTACACCTTGCGACAATAGCTTGTCAGCATTTATGATTCAACACGGCAGTACGGGAGCAATAGCCCTCGTGAAGCTCCCTCTTATTACCTACTTCTTATACACGCAATTAATTTCTTATAATCTGTTAAGGCAGTTCTTAGCCAACTATGTTGGGCAAATGGGAGTTCGTTACTAAACAATGAACATAAAATTGGTATAATACTATGTAAATAATGGTACTTTTTTGTAAGTTATAGAAAAAGTTTATAGTATAGTTTAATACTATGAACTTTGAATTATAATTTTTTATTAACTATACTGTAAATCGATTCCATAGTTTATATAAGTGTTTCTTGTAGTCCAAATTAGTTTGGCGCAAAATTTATAGGTATACAAAAGTTTGTGTATCTAATGAAGATTTATATATTTTTATAACATTTAATGGAATCTATTTTTGGTAGACACCAGAATTATCAAGATTATTCAATTTTATTGGAATCCATTTTTCGAAAATTTCTAGTTTTATTACTTAGATTCAATATGTATGTAAATGGTCACTTTTATCACTGTTTTTTCAACGACCATTCTAATAAAAAATAGAATTAGGTATACATATGCACAGTATTTTATTCTAATGCTAA
Source organism: Calliopsis andreniformis (assembly GCF_051401765.1). Classification (NCBI taxonomy): domain Eukaryota; kingdom Metazoa; phylum Arthropoda; class Insecta; order Hymenoptera; family Andrenidae; genus Calliopsis; species Calliopsis andreniformis. The sequence continues at coordinate 7,408,436 of NC_135068.1, read as the reverse complement.
GCTGCTCAGAGCAAAAGTGAAGGTAACCAGAGCAACATCAGCAAGTGAATCAGTTGGAGTGAATCTAGGACGACACACTATCCGAATGCAAATAAGTCTCGTAACATATGAAACACCTTCAAGAAAAGACAAATGGTTAACCCTTGATCACTGTTCGGGTCAGTTTAACAAGAAATCTGATTTTTATCTTTAATGCTTCTTGAATAAGAATTTTATTTACATAAAATTCATTGACATTTAATAATACTATTAAGGTATATAAATTCTTGCATGAAAACACAAATTGTATTATTTTATGCAATGAATTTTGATTTCATTATACCTACTTGAATATATGCAATAGTTCTTTCAAAAATACACAAGGATTAATATTAATACAGTAAAAATACATGCATGATGTAGAAAAAAAATTCGTCATTACTGAAAATTTCAAAATTATTAATTACAGACAATGTCATCTTAATATGTACATATATGATTCATTTATTATGGAAGTGTGCCCATTTTCCTAGACCTCAAAGACCACGAAGATAGTCAAGAAGATGGACACCTCAAAATTTTGGAAAAAATTGGAAGAACCTTATGGATTGAATGCTTCCAGGCGATTTTGCCCAAAAGTGAAACTTAAAAAAGAGAAATGCTTTGAAAACCAATTTGCATACACAAACATTATACATGCCGCGGTAATGATTGTAAAAGCGTAGTTCTAGTAAACATTTTTTTACTAAATTATATGTAAATTATTCGCCAGATTAATTTCTTCTAAAAACATGGACCTGCGCTACTTCCTGAATAAATAGTCCATTAAATTTCACATAATCGACATACACTTAAAATACACTCCAGAGCAGCTGAGAAAGTGAACGCCTTGGAACAATCACTGCTTCCGAAAGCAGCCACGAATAACAATCTATCATCGATCGCGTGCGCAATTACGATCGTTTCCCCGCACTAGCGACGCTACAAGCGCGCCACGAGGTAGCACATTAGCGAGGCAATGGGAACGTGCGCGCGCGCGCGAGCTCGCTGGAGGAAAAAAGCTGCCTTCGGGCAAATCGATCGAACGTCCCATCGAACGTAACCTTGCTGGGTCGTAACCTTATCTGCAGATAACCATCCTGGGGAAAGTGGCGCAGTTAGCATCTCGTCACGACCGCCAGAAACGGCTCGACAAATCGCCACGACTGGATTATTTTCCGCGACACGGCGTTGCCATATGCTAATTCGACCGACAGAACCGGAACTTCGAGGTTCGCTGGCTCGCGATTCCGTTAATAGACTTGACCGTGCACCGATATTTGAGATTTCCCGTCGTTCGATCGCGGATACATTACCTGTGTTTACCCTTCACTGAGTTTGCCCTTTCCAGCGGGCTGCTTTGGTCCAATATGGATTCTGAGGATCGAGTTCTGCTCGAAGATAGTATCTTAGTGTTTGCGAATATATGTGGGACATTTTTGGAGAATAGGTTCTAAAGAGGAAGATAATGAAGCAATCTTTAGTAAAGATAATGATCACTTATACTATACAGTGTAACCATACAGTATATGTCTAATTCATTCTATAAATTAGGTCTCTAAAAAAGACAACGAAACACCAAAAAATGCCAGAGATGAGCAAAAATTATTCACTATGCCTTCGAACAGTGGATTGTTTTACATTTATATGCAGAGTCAGTGGACTTAAGCTCATTTTTGCATAAAAATTTATACAGAATGCTTCCAAACATGTGAAGCATTTTTGGAGGTTAGATTTTGGACATGAAGACAATATTTGAGTTTTAGGCAATATTACCGCGTAACTAAAAAACTATGCATGTTCAAGCATACGTGTATTTGAATTTTTTTCATTATTTTTGTGTCTAGAGCCTATTCTCCAAAAGTGTTGTATATTTCTTTAGTTTTTACGAATCCTAGGCTAGTGTTTCAGGCAACACAAAATAGTGTATGACTAAACAACTAGGCGTTTCTGAACATATATGCACATGAATTTGTTTCATTATCTTCATGTGCAAAATCTAGCCTTCAAAAATATCCCACATGTTTGAAAACATCCTGCATAAATTTTTATGCTTCGTCGAGCGAAATTAAGAACTTCCATGTTTTTCGATCTCAGCGTTATACATCTCGATTTTTTTCTTTTTGATCCCATAAACAGGATATGTTTTAATGCGAATAATTTTTGCTCATTTCTGAAACTTTTTCGTGTTTTGTTATGTTTTTTTAGATACCTAATTTATAATGTCTATCTTATGAAATAAGACAGGTAAAGCAATTCTTTTGGTGCCCTTTGTTTCTAAAAGTATTCGTTTTATATTCTAAATGTCAATGGAAGTCTCAACTCGAATTTTTTGAAAGTGTGACATACGTCATTTTGCCTTACAACCACAGAATTAGGCATATACTCTAACCACACCATAGTTGCTATGTAGCAGTAACATTTGAATAGTAATGTTACACTCATCATTACCTTTAATAATGTTTACTTCGACAAAAATTCTATAATGATTTGTATATTAATGGGTTTTCCCCTATAAATAAATATTTCTGAGTGTCCCATTCGATTTCTGTTTAGCTCCATTTTAATTAATATCATTCCTCGAGGAAGCCACAAATGAAGATTGATTTTAGATGTTCCAGGATATTCTACTTAAAGAGAATTGGAAGATAAGCTTGTTTATGCGATGAGAGATTGTTATGCTCGAGGGATTACGTGTGAGACGGGTCATCCGACTCCTTTTTACGAGGAGGAATTAATAAATTCTTTTTCTGCGGGGAACGTCATCCGATTATGCTGTTAACGTTGTGTGAAATATTACACTGATTCGACTTATTGCGGTCTACGTAATAAGGATTATTGGAGTACCATTACAATTGCGTCTTGGATAATAATTTCTGTCTTTAGGTGCTTAGAGGTGCATATGGCACAGAAACGTCTTAAAAACGTCTGAAAGACGTCCAGACAAAAATGTATGTCTTTAAGACATTTATGTAGTGTGTCTTTAAGACGTCTTATGGATGCAAAATTTTAGAAGTATTTATTACATTTATTTTATTTTAGAAAATGAAATTTCAGAAGTAAGTTTTGAATGTTTTTAAGACGTCCAAATTATGTCAGATGTTTAGACATAAAATGGTTATAACATAGACGTCTTCAAGACGTCGTGTAGTATCTGGGAAGGTCTGAGATTTATTTGAGGAAGGAAAATTAAAGTTGATTACATAGACAGTCATCAAAACTTTAAGTAGCTTACTTAAAGACCCCTATTTTCCCTTAGGTTCAACTGTGATACTACCAGAATTAGCGCAGACTCCAATATCCACATCATTTAATTTTCTTCAGCAGTGATAAATAGAAAAGCATTGACAATAAACCTTGAAAAGCTAATAAACAGTTTAGGGCTACAAAAAGCATGGAAGATAGGTCCACAAAGAGAGGCTGTGACCCCACGCTGTTCAGTGCATCACATACGACACTGTCACTTTGCATAAACCCCAGCACAAGTGTTTACAATATTAAAAAACTTTTGCTAAAACAGACACTTGAAGTCTTACCCCCCGCTTTTCATTGAGACCTGTCGCCATAAACTATCCATTAGAATTGCCATCTCGCCCACGTACCTCTATAGCAACACTGATCACGGTGCATGTAGAGTGAACCTGTTAAATTAACTCCAAAATTTATGGTTGTCGAAGAACACGTTCGAAAAATTGAATATAAACTATAAACGGAGGCTAGTATTTTATGTATCAGGTTAACCTGAATAATTCCGTCTGATCGTGCAGGGACAGGTACCCCAGGCACGTTGCGTGGGTGTACGTGTATTGTCTCGCGAGGAATGTAGAAAGTAAAATATCTTGAGTAACAGAGACCACTTCCCTCCCTGTGGAGGCAAGAGTATAGGTTGTCGACTGGCGAGGATGCGCCTTGCGAAGTCCAACGCTATCATCATCATCATCCCGGTGTCGGTCGGCTTCGTGTAGTAGAAAGGTCACTCGGGACGGCTCGCAGCGAATGCACTCTATTGCCGCTTGGAATAACCATTAAAGAACGTCGGTTACGATAAATTTCGAGTTTTCCAACGAGGAAAGACTACCTCCACATTTTTGGGAAGATTCTTCCCTAGAAGCTGATTGCTGGCCAGTTAACGCTGGGACCACCGTGAATTAACTACCTGCTTCTGATTTTTAGAGTATTTTAGATGCACTATGTGGGAGCATTGGAGAAGCAGAAATGAGGAAAATTAATATTGCAATAATCGACAACAAATTTTTACTAATAGGATGCTGGAAGATGAAGTAACTTTTATTAAAAGTTGCAAATGAGGTTTGACTGTTTTAGTAGCTCTAGTATTGAGATTTTGGTGTGTATTTAAATATGATTATTTTTTACCGAAGTTCGTTAGGTCACTCAAAATGGTTGACACTTTGCAATATTCTATTCTTACTCAAATAAGAGTTCATCATCCTTTGCATTTCATATATAAAAAGTAGCCAAAATTTTAGAAAGATAGCCTTCTCAAAAACTGCAAACGAATTTTCCAAAAATAGTGTAAACAACCATTGAGAAGACCCAGCTATAAAAGTTTCAAAATTTCTAAAATTTGTAGCAGTCTATTTCAAAAGACTCTCCACACCCCGCTGTATCAAATTCCTAGATCAAAGTGCCTAGATTGAAAGTGCCTAGTTGCGGCTACCTCAATCATCCCCGCCACAAAAATGCTAACGATTTAATCATATTTCTCGAAGATCCTCGACCATTCAAGTGAATAACCGCAGGAAGAAAATCGCGAGCCGTAATTACGTCCATTGTAGGAGCTCGAAACTCGAGTAGCTCCATCACGAGCGAGCGGCTAGGGACTATTGTATGCTTAATTACAAGTGTAACCGTTCGATTTCGTGCCACCCCGTTGTGCGTAGCCCTCGAACGGGCGAAGATAGCTGTTGGTCTAACAATAAACAGGATATTTTCGAGGCGTGTTAAAAGCACGCTGGCCAGAGTGTCTAATTATATGTGTCGTACAGGATAATTGTTGCTAAATAACATGGCCGTCAGAACCAACGATTAAACGAACACGGATTTCTGTCTGATGGTTCAGCAGCTTCCACTTGACTCTTTATTCATTGTGGTCTTTAAAATGGATGTAACACGCCTGAAAATTAGCTACTGGTTTATGCATGCGATAAGTTTCAAAATATGTAGATGAAGAATTTATTTGAGAGGCTTCAGAGATTGATGACCTCGAAGATAGTCGAGAGGAGGGACACCTGAGAATTTTGGAAGGAATTGGAAGAACCTTGTGGATTGAATGCTTTCGATTTTGACTAAAAGTGAAACTTGAAGAAAAGGAATGCTTCAAAAACTATTTTGCACACGCATAGATTATACGTTCTGCGGAAGACATAACATCGTTTTCTATGCGCTTGTCGATGCATTGTGCAACGATGCTCTCTAGAAGCACCTAAATGTCAGAGGGTTACTCTAGAACGCTTCAGGACTTGCTTCCTCAAAAGAGGCAAGGGGGAATCTTCTATTTTCTCTATGAACAATACTGCTTCGATGTGTACATACCAAACTTGGGATAGATATTAGATATTTATGCTATCTATAAGATTTGTGATGTTTTGTCCACGTGGAATTGTGGCATAAGTAATTATTCCAAATGGAAATGTTAAAGTAAATATAATTTTTCAAATTTGGGATTTTAAAGTAGTCTAGAATAACTCAACATATGCATTTGATTACTCTACAAAGTTTGTTGTATATTTTTCATGTGGAAATGTGGCTTTAATAGTAATTCTAAACGACTTCACATTAGCTATAACTTATCATAGCATATTATGGCTTCCGAAACAGTTTAAACTAACTCAAATATGCTGAATGGTTACTCTTTAAATCTTTACATTTTACTCACGTAAGAATGTGGCTTTATGTGACATGTAAATAATTCAAAGACGTTATCACTTTACTACTTTAACTTCTTCAAATATTTTTCATGTAGCAATGTAACTCTATGCAATCTACAAATAATTCAAAGATGCTCCAATTTATTACCTTAATCTCTCCACATATTTTTCACGTGGGAATGTGACTTAAGCCTCACTTACAACTATCAGAAAAACCAACTCAGAAACATACCACAGGGCACGAACGTTCAGAAATGACTCACGAACTCGGAAATCTTCCAAGATTCATTCCATTACTAGCCAGAGGTTCTGCACCTCAGGAAATAAAGAGAACCCTGGGAAAGCCAGAAGAAGGCTAAAACAAACTCAACAATCTATGCAACAGCCTTCCGTGACCGTTTCGCGTTTTCCTCGTAAGAGGGTCGGAATCTTCGTCATTCGAGAAGAGGATATTATCTTACGCGAATCCATAGCCGCGTCGGTATCATTAGACAAAGCCAGCGCCGTGGAGAATGACCATTAGGGGGGTTGGAAGGATCGGAGACATGGCAGGAAGGAGGTATCCACCTTTTCCTGCGGCCGTTCGCAATAAAGTTCCTGATTTCCAACCGTTCCACGACCGTTTCGCACGCAATTACACGATCTGTCTTTCGCGCAGTCAGAGCGCCTCTAACTTGGGGACACATGTAACGTTCCACCGTTTCTGAAGGTCCAAGCGCGTATCGAGGAAAACAGGCAAGACTGGTTGCACGTATGTGTCACCAACGAGCTCGATACAAGTCGGATAATTTGTAAGGAGATTTGTACTGTCACAATGTGTATGTTCCCTTTACTCGTTGCCCCTTTTTCTTTTCGCTTCGTGATGGGAGCTTCGGGAGGAGTCTTATCTCTGGATCGCGAGATTGTTGAGGCGAGATGATGAGGATGAGATCGGAGGACCATGAAGGAAGATCGTGGATGCTGTGAAAGGGGATTAGTGCACCGTTTGATAAAGGGCAGAGCAATTCGTTGATATTGATATTAAAATTTTAGGAGGTCCTAGGTCCTAGGGACTTGGAGAGAATGGGCGGATTGAAATATTTAGAAGGATTCAAAGTGATCTAGAAGTTGGGAGGATTCAAGTTTTTCATCTAGAAATTGAAATCGTCAAGTAATAAAATTTTTCTAACATTCAAATTTTCATCAAAAACTAAAAACATTGTTACAAAAACTGTTAACACGTGCCCAGATCGAGAAGGTTTGTAAACCTCGCTATATGCACATCCTTCGGACCCATTAGGCTACTAATAACGATACTAAACATGAAACTACCATACTACATATGCTTGCTTGTTCATTGCTCCTTAGATCTTGCCCCAAATACATATCATCGTCAATTTTAATACCCAGACCATTTTCCCTTTAGTAATATAATACCTAACTCTCTCCTAGTCGAAAAGATATTTCTTCTTAAGTACGCACATCGAACAGTAGAGAACAGATACGCCTCATATGAGAAGAATTTAAGTTGTTCGCTTAAAGCGCCGGCATCTCGAAGCGTGATGTAACGTAGATCGCGACAGAAGAAAGTGCGAAGGCGTTGAAGCGTTGCAGATGCACGCGCGTGCAAAAATGTTGGGCTGCATTGTCTCGCGCGATTACGACTCGGATGCACTTCGAAAGAAAGAGAGAGAAAAACATTTCAATTATAAGTTGAGAGGCAATCTTCTCTTCCTAATTTTGAATAATTAAACCATTCACCTTTTATCATTACGATTGAACATTTTTGCAAATTAAATTTTTCCAGGTTTTTTCTTGCAATTAGACTGCTTCTGTAATTACCAGTCTAATTATTTCTATGAGTACCTCGAATTGCTTTAATTGCAGGTCATTCACGAATCGCAATAAGACAGTTGCCACACGCAGTTCCACTTTTAAGATAGAACATCGGTACGTTAATTAGCGCGAGGAAATGTTGCGCCGATGGAATTCGTGCTACGCTTCACGTGATTGATGGGCGAAGGCCTCGCGGTGTTAGAGATCTTTGAACTGTACCATCGATTACCGCAAGAAAGTGGAAGCTGAAAAATTACTTAATGGTCGAGTGAAGTGTGCAGTTGCTAGAACGTGTAATGCGAAAGAAATGGAAGTAATATAAAAGCGTTGAGAATTGGATAATTGGAAGAACGGAATTGGGCCAGTGCGAGTAATGGCTGAAGCTCTTAAGCCGCGATCCTACGTGTGCGCAGAACGCTGCGCAGAGGACGTTCCAAGGGTCTAACCTAGAAAATAGACAATGTGCAGTATTTTAAATGAATTTTATGATTGGTTCATATTTCACGGGACTTGGAAGCAAAAAAAAAGCAAACGTTTCTTGCATAATTGTTAAGCAACCAAGCTAATGATATGAAAATTCATTCCACGCGCGACAGCACCGCGAAACGCGCGGAACGTTCGGCGAACGAACGACGTGTAAAAACTAACGAACGGTCGAAATCGTGTGCTAATAGAGCGTGTTGAATTTCGGTTTCTACCAAACGCTTGGTATGCATAGATAATGTTGAAAAGTTGCGCAAGGTTTCCTGCCGATTATGATCAAGGTGAAAGTCCTTCGGGCTCGACAGAGCGAAACGTTATCAGGAGGTGAACCTCGTAAATTACAGGCAATGTCGTTGGAGAATGTCCTTTAACGATGAAGGCTCTTTAGACAGTTTTTCTGCCCCCTCCTTAATGATAATCTCCTTTCAACATTCTCTGCTGAGTTCTCTGTGTGAGGACTTCTGGATTGATTCAAACCAGATTGGCGAAGTCGCTCGCATGCATTATGTAATTTTGTTTCCTGCGTTTGGATTAGAGAAGCTAGATGACAGTTAGGTAACAGAGTTCTAAATATGATAGCGCAGGCATCTGTAAGTAGTTTTGAATCTATTATTTATTGGTAGAAAAAATTTTTCTAGTTGATAGTTATTGAGTTTTTTGCAGTCATAAATAATTGATATTTTTCTAGCTTTTCTTTATAATAGGATTCGATATATGTGATAAAAGTAAAGAAGTTTAGTAGTCATTGTGCATGGTCACTCTTTTAGCAAATAATCCATTTTGCGAGCAATTTTTGTTACAATTAGCTACTTTGTTTGACCAAGCCATCAATTATCATCTACTTTCATTATTTCATCACTATTTTATGTCCATAAACTTTTTTAAACTTTATTACTCTAACAATATTAGATCTGCTGGCAGCTATTTAGCATGGCTTCCAAACGTATTCTTCTTACAGACTATTTAGCAATAGTCTCCGTCACTAGGCCGTTTAACAATTAAATGGTTCTTTTGTTTTCTTAGACTTTTCTATCTTCAGTTTGAACTCTTAGGATTCCTTATCCGTGCAGAACCGTCCAGCAATTTCGAAAGTGTTTCAGAACATTGAGTGTTCCTTTCGCAGAATGTCGAGCACAAAAACTGAGCACCATATGGAAGTTTCTTTTTACAGAATCGAAACACTTTCACTGAACTGTGTGAAATAAATTAAACAGGTGGGATTGTTGAAGTAAAAGTGGAAAAACCAGCGGAATTAGATATTTAAGTAATTATATGTCTCTTGGCAACTATCAAGCTAGGCTACGCTAGCATTAGCTGTACCTTGCCTTTATCGTTATTTCTATGTACCATATTTGATCTTCCTCCATATATTTAGTGCGTGTTGTTCTGCTGAAGAGAAGCATGATTAGTGTAATTAAAGGATTGATGGAAGTTGCAATTGGTTTTATAGTTCCTTTAGCGGTAAATATGGTTTTATATTAAGGAGCATCTTGAACGCCTCATAATTAAATTTTAGTGGCTATTTTTATTATTGTAGTGCATCTGAATAACGGGACTAACTTATTCCCAGGAAATCCTAGAGATCAGCGATAGATTTCCCTTAGCATCATCCTGAATCCTCACTATACTCTACAATTCTCACTGTACTCTAAAAATGACAAAAATACTGATCTAAAATCAACAAAGGTCCCTAGCAACACCCTAAATCTAGACTTCTAAATCAAAATTTGCAGTATGCATCCCTTAAAATGGCAAACGTACAAACCCAGACCCAGCAAAGGTACCCAGCAGCACTCGAAACCTAAACATTTAGATCTGAACCAAACAAACTGCTTGCCCCAGGGCAACCAATTTGACCAATGCACCACGTGACCAAAACTCATTAAACAAACCCATTAGGTCAAGCATAAAGGCCCCGAGAAAGAACAAGGGCCCGCGCAGTCGTCGAATATATCACGAGTCACGTTCGAGTTGGTTGAACCAGCTGAAATCCAGGCGAACGTCGTGATCCCAGCAATTATGGTTACGCGAATCGCGAGGAAACCGGTAGTTAAATCCGAAACGGCGTCGAGTGGTTATAGTCGAGTCTCCAGGCCCCAGGATTATGTCACTTGCGCAGAAACGGCGCAGTCGACCCCGGCTGAACGCCGAGGCTCCTTTCCTCTGCCGAGGACCTCACTCCTGGCCCTCGGGGTGAATCAGTCCTTTGTGCCTGGCTCTCTCAGGGTCAACCGCTTTCGGTGCAGTATATGCCTTGCAACGTTTACACGTACACGCGCGAACACGTTCGTTCGTCTGACCGCAGCCTACAGGGTGTCTCGGAAGTGCTGAGGAACGATTAACCGCTGAACCACCGGTTTGTGATTCATGGTGACGCTTTCGTTCAGGTTTTACGTTCGACAACTTTCGAGCTTCGAAAGTGGAAGTTCATTGAGGATCGGGGGGTCTAGGTAGAAAGTTTCTTTGTTAGAAAGGCTTTGGAGCTTTGAGAGAATGTGACTGGGCCTCGAGAGGAATGGAGGATTAGGATTGTGGCAGTTTGAAAAAGTTTCGGGTGTTTGGATTGTGCTGATATGGTCTATTGACATCACACTGTTATCTAAATTAGTCTCGTGTCTTATGAGTCACGAGGAATGAATAAAGTCCTCGATGGAATATTTTTCGAGTGATCTGTATTTTTAATGTTTGTAGACATTTTAGACATTTGTACATTTGTATTATATAATTTCAAATATCATAGGGGATATAGAGAAAACTAGTTCTTTCTTGACGATTTGAATTTTCAGATCCCTTCAGAGTCTGCTAGACTTTCCCTAGTTTCATGAAAACAGATTCCTGGTCTGCCCTAATGCACACTGACCTAACACAACGAGGAACCTCACACAGAAATTTCATTCCTCAATTTCTGACATCTGGACCACCAGTTTACCAACAAAGACACCGTAAATATGACTCCTTTAGGCTCTAAGAGGTTCCCCAAATTAATTCCCATTATACTCCGAGGTTTAATTCCCATCCGCCTATTGGAATGATCATAACGAATGGATATCCAGCAGAGACAAAGATTGGTCGGTCCGAGGCCGGCTTTTTAGGGAGCCGCAACTTATCCCATTCCGTTTCTTGTCCCGGACCTTTTTGCTGCCGCGACGTTTCGGCAAAATCGAGGAAAAAAAAGAGCGGGAAGACCGTGACTCTGGCCAAAGGACGGTGGGAGGCTGGGAGGTTCGCAGGAAGCGAAGCTGCTGCGCAGAAGGAATATATGTAGTATATAGGGTGCCTAGGTGGAGGAGCAATAGGGCCTCGAGATAACCTCTCAGGATATCTAATTTAAGCCTGCTGAAACTGCGCAGCATTGTCATATATTATTTGGACAAGAAAATTGTTTCTTCTTATATTTAATGGTTATTTAGTTAAATCTCCATTGGCATTGAATATTGTGATGATTCACGTTGAGTCGTATTATCGCGTTGATCGATAAATACACGATAGCTTACGTTTAGAGAACCCTATCGCGCGATCTCTGCGTTAGTATACCTCGCTCATCAAAGATTCACGGGAATTAATTAAAGCGCAACACAGACACCGTGACTGAACCATGACGCTGTAATTAGTAACTTGGTCTACTAACGTGTACCTGTGATAATAAGCTTGATTCTGTCATTAACATAATGATGAGTGATAAGAACATGTGTTTGTGATCACGCTTATTCAAGAAATAGCAAATATGTACATTGTAGTAATATTCAGTTGATGTTAGTACCGATTTAATTTGATAAAGAAACTATGTATTTTAGTTTCACTCGAAACATTTCGATCATCTTTTTTCTTGCCATAAAAAATATTTTACAGTGTGGAATGATTGTTTAGTTCAAAATAAACAAAAAATGTAGAATACATTACTTTCGCAGAAAACTCAGATGTTGATAAAATCATTATTAAATATTTGTAAAAGCTGCGCGCGCAGCTGCCTCGGTATTGGTCATGCGCGCGCATTTGGCTCATATCTTTGAATTCAATTTTCTCGAAAACTAAACCTTTTGTCAAAAAATTGTTTCATAAATTTTCAGTTTATTTTTGAATGTAGAGTATCTTTCATTCACTTTCATCGCAAAAACAGAAAGTTTGTTTTTCTTTCTAGTTCATTGACTATGCGCTGTATTTCCGGATCACGGCGCAGGCGGCTGGCTCATAGAAAAATCAGATCGTCTTACGTCCAGTTTCACCAACGATAAATTACACACTGCACTGAAATCGGTCACTGAAAACTTGGCCAATCGGCAACGAAACAGAAACTTTGCTCCACGTTTCCAATATCGTTTGAACATGGTCATCGACAAATAGAAAACTTTTCCTTCGTATCAAATTATAGATTAGTAATTTCCCCCGAGAAAAAGTGAAATCGAGGGATATTTCTCTCGCATTAAAATACTTTACCTCTCCAAGCCTTAAGTTAACTTAGAGTCTAGAGGACTCCACAAGAATCTAGACTTGTAAACAAACCAAAGCCCAAATCAATGATTCATATACCAAAACTTCAATCCTTTCACGCTCGAACAAGGTCCCGAAAACACCTCCAATAGCCCTCACTTTAAAACCCAAAGGTGAACCCCAAGTCCCCAAGGTCCCACTTAACATTCGAAGTCCCCTGTCTTTGAAGATCAATCCGAAGCATGCCAACGCGAAGCAGCATACGAATTTCGAATTTCAAAGTCGACCATCAGGTCACGTTCGCGCCATAAAAGCAGTCTGCAACGCAAAATCTGACCATGCCTTCGTTTGTGTTGCAGAATCGAGACGCATGAGAGTCGATAGCGGGCCAACGTTGTCAGGTGAGGGCCCAGCTGCTTTCGGCGACGCAATCAAGAGATGTCGGCGGCCGATGGTATGGACAATCCAGCGTTTACCAACGAGGACGAGTGCGCCACCGAGGCGAAGGTGGACGATGGCCAGCAGCAAGTGACCTTGGACCAGGATCGCAAGCCAGCAGCGGAGGGCGCGCCAGTGGAAAATGGCCACCAACGATCATTCGTGTCCCAACAGTACGTGGAACCCGGAAGAACCAGCCCCGATCCACGTTACAAAACGGAGACAAGGATCGAGCTGCCAGAGAGCAATGACAGGACCGCCGCCGAGCCGAAGCTCAATGGAAACGGGATTCATGGAAATGGGAACAACAACGATGCCAGCTTCCTCAACAGTAGCGCGACAAGTGTGCAGATGAATGGTGAGGATCATGTTCACTTTGCTTTTCATCATTGCGGTTAGTGAGTAACCATATGTGGGGATGAAGAGAAAAGGCGTAGGTACGTATGTAAATGAAAAAGATGGGAATGGTAAGGGGAGATAGAGGAAATAGGTTGAAGTCTATCAACCTTGTTTTGGGAAGTTGGTTCAGGTTCAACCACCACTTTTTGAGAGGTAGGTTGAGGTCCATGTGACAAAAATGGTGAATTTGAGAAATAGTTAAATTTTTTTCTTGGTTTTGTAGTTAGTGAAACAGAAAGACTAAAAAGAAATATAGAAAAAGAGTTAGGTAATCAAAATATTAAAGGACTAATCCATGAATTGGTGGAGAAAATAAGTTCTTTGAGAAATACCATAAGTAATGAGTAACACAAATATAATAAACGTAAACTAGTAAATCACATTAAAGTAATAAAACTCTCCAATCCTTTTGCATTAAGGATGAAACGCAGTTTTAAGCAGTACTGCTTCCACAATGACCACATGACTGAAAGGACCAAACCCATTGGTGCATCCACCGTGCTTCGTTTTGACACATAATTTAAATTGACCCTAAATTACAAGTGCAATAAGCTCTATACCATCAATTAATGACTTAATCAAAAAATCATTGTCATTAATTTCTGTGTCTAGAACACACGTAATTAATTTCAATAGGCGTTAATAGATATCTCCATTATCTTTTAAATTATACTTCTGATTTACACTAAAATATAAACTAGTAGGTTAAAAAATGCTAACCAAAAGTAAATAAAAAAACAGTGAAATGGCACTACTTAAGTAGTTGTTCAAGAAACGACAGATTGAAAATGGCGCAGGAGTTTACGTAAGTACTGGAGACTTTTACTCCGCAGCCAGAGAAAATTCTTCCGCGACAAAAAGTCAATATACTGTGTGTCGCCTGATGGTCGTCGCATTTTTCCTCTCCTCGATCTTTCTCCTCGGTTCATGTTAGACGAATTAGCCACGTGTAAATCTCGTGTGACGTAAAATTTAATTGCACTCGACCGGCAGGGTTCTCCTTGCCGCGAGATTCTCGGAGCAGACAAAGATAAACGATCGAAATGAATTGCGCAAATTTTGTTCGCATCTAATGAATAATGCATATTGAACATCGAGGAAAACCTCTGAGGTCGTCGCAGTTGAGACAGAAGTAGCTAGTAAATATGTTTTGCAGAAGTCAAGCTGCTCTTTTTGAGTAAAGTTTTATTAAAACTTTACTTTGAGATTAAATTTAATTACAATTCGGATATATTTTAACATTTATGGCAGAAATTAATGTATCTGCGATAACATGGAATCTTACCGTGCTTCAGAATGCTTCGAGTGAATGAAAAAACATGCGTACGGTTCGAAAGCAAAGTATAGAATGGGTGGAAGTTAACAGTTGCTGAAATCTCCGTGCAATTTTAAGAGATATGATCGGGACGAGTCGAACTTTCGATCGTTAATTACTACCACCACCAGTTCGCAAAGAAAAAGTCGTTCGAGGTCGGTGAAACGCAGAAAGCATATAGAAACAGTCCACAGTGCAATAATCGATTAAAAAAATACTTTTGTATCGAAAATGGACATCAATATTGACAAAAAAATCAAATCATTATCTGTAGTTAAAATACATTATGATTCGAAATTGGCACAAATTTGAGTATCCATCATTTGAAAAATGCTGTATAACATATTACTTAAAAGAAATATGGAATTATAAATTGTACTTAATTTAATGATTTTTTCTTGGTACTGGCCTAGCTTCAAGTTTTATATAAAAGACGTAATAATAAAACATAAAAAGAACATAATAAAACATAATAAGTACATAATAAACATAATAAAAACATAATAAGTACTGAATGCACTCACGTGATCATACATTCATTGCAACATTTGGAGACCATGTGGAACACTTAGAGACACCTGGAAATTAAAAAAAGAATTATATTAAAAATCACTGCAACTAATTATTAACAAATTATGAAAATGAAACAAGTGTAATTAGCAATATCTTTCCTTAACAAGTAATCCTGAAATGATGGCCACATCTAAATTCATTTCAGTACACTCAAATCTGCACAAACCCTCGCTAACCTAATCTCAAGCCATCTCAAGTCGTAATTTCGCACTTAATTTTGTACCATTAACCGAGGGTTAATAGCAGCATTGATTAGCCTTGAAACAGATTTTACGTAAGAATTATTAAATTTTCATGAGGCGACTTCATTTCACCATGAAATGAAGCTATTAATAAGTGTATTCTCGTTTAAAAGAGATATCAAGGTGCGCATAATCAACACCTAAGGAACGATTTAACATACATAAAGAAACAAATATTTTCCTATAATCGTCAATGGTTGATGATTCTTCGAAACACTTCCTGATACACCATAAAAGTATTCTGATGCTACCGACATAACATATTTTTCGTTATATAACGAGACTGAAAAATTAGCATATTCAGAAAAATACACCTCTCTAGAAACTTCTACATACAACTTCATCCAGTTCATTAAAAATAATCCAAACACAGAAAAATAAAAACACTCCTAAAACGTCTTCAAAATTCCTTTCGCCAAAAAAATTACAAAAATTATTTATCCACTTTCGTTCCACAACTCATTGCCAGAAAATAACATTTATATTGATTTTAATGAAATACAACTAAACTTGCACGTGGACCTCACCCTACCAGTCTCCCGCTAAAAATTGATCTTGCCAGGGTTAGATCCTGTATGCCCCTCCCTCTGGTATTGGCAATGGGAGAGCGGAGGGGGCGAAGTCAAATGGTATGCAAGGAACGAAGTTTCTCTTATTCGTGACCGAAAAACGGGAACCGGTTACGCTTCCCGCATCGGGCGACATTGACAACGTGATTAAAGGATTTCCCGTTTTCCGCAGACTCCGGCAAGAAGGAGCAGATCGAGGCCGTAAACCTGGAACTGGTCTCGATGAGGCCTTACGCGGGCAACAATCACCAAACGAAGGGTCAAGAGGCCTGCGAGGTGCCAGCTGATCCATACGAGGAATACTTCGTGCCAGTGAACGAGCATCGAAAGTACATCAGGTAACGACAGTTGATCTTGAAAGCATTTACACCACTCTGCCTAGGATGTGTGTCTCTCCTTTTTTGGCTATTCGTTTAACATTAACTTTTTTTTTAACACTGTTCACCAGCCCGGGGGCGTGGAGTTATAGTCGGTAATGGAATCGTTTACTGGTAGCTCGAGGCCACTGCTCCCCACCAGACTCGTGGAGAGTGGAATGGTGGGGGTAGCTGAGAGGTACGGTGGGGGACGGCGCTGTGAGTGGCCTTGTGCGATTCAGAGGTTCCGTTTTGACTATAGTTATGGCGGGAAAATGCTGTGGATGGAGAAAATTTCGTCTTCGGGAGGATGGTTCTGTTAATTACAGGCTTTGAGATGGATTAACTGTGGAGCTTAATTCTGAAATGTGGGAATTTAACTTATGCATAGGAGCCTTGGAGTACCTTCTCGAGATTGACTTTTGATTGGCTTACGTAATTTGTTGTAAATCTGTCTCGTTAATTTAAATAAGTTATTATTCAATTCGACGAGCGTTTATTACTTTGCATTCCAGTTTACAAATGTCAATATATTCTTGGACTCTTCGTGTGTTCAATAGGTCACAATGTAATATATTATGCTAAAAGGATCAGTATATTTTTACTGGTTCTAAAAATGTATACCTATTTCTGTATTCTTAAAGGAGAATTTTAAACATTTTAGAAATAAGCTCTTCAATCAAAGACTCAGAAAATAGGAATCTATGAATCATTTATTATCAATTATACAGGTTGTTTCATTCCAAAGGAAAATTCACAACAATTTTTTCAAGAAAACGATACTAATTAATATTATCGTCAACTTTTTGGGAAGATGTTGAAATTTGGGATTGCTAAAGGATTCTTTAGGTTTATTTAGTCAGATTGTTGACGACAAGCTTACAATACGATAGTTCATTTCTTTTTAAATGGAAAAACGACTTGACTACATTTAAATGCAAATGTGTATCGATTTAAAGAAAAAGTTCCGTGGACGCAGGCGGAACGGGCGAAGGTCCTCAGCTATTACGAGATACGTTCACCGATGGAGAAGTTTGCGAAATAAATGCGTCACAATATTTCATAGCGAAATGCAACGAGTAGTCGTCGCTATTGCAAAAACTGTCTTTCGTCGCGCTGTGTGCTCAACATAAAAATCAAACCAAAACCACATTGCAATCGAATAAATGATTGCTCGATTTTGACATAAATTTACAGATTTATTTAAAAGAAACGAGTTGAAGAAAAGTCCCTGTAACCTAGAGTTCGATTAATTTTACCAACAAAAGATGAGTAGTGTTGCGTAGTTGTCCCTTTTCGTTTTTAATCGCTTGCTTCCAAAGTAGAGAAAGGCATCTCAAAAATTTTAGGCAAAAAAAGAAGTAGCAAGTTGATGCGTGCAATGAACGATTTCTCAATATTAGTATAAGAACGAAATCGGACAGTTGAAGATATTTGAATTGCAAAACGCTGCGAGATCGTGTAAATGTAAATCGATCAACTTGCTAGACAGTAAAAAGTAGTTTGTCTGTTGGTAGCAGCCCAGTGCACCAAGCAGTAGTTAATGCGAAACCTTCGCGCTGAGCATATACGTTAATAATTTAATGATTCATTAGTAAAAAGCACAATAAACAGGACGCGAAAACGGTATTTGTTATTTTTAGATTTTACTGCCATTTGAAATTATGATTTCTTCATTAGTAATCAACAGTAATTGAAATACCTAAGTGTAAGAAAAAGGAAGGAGAAAAATTGCTTCATTATTGTCAAATTGTTTTTATTGTAACGTTAATAACGTTAAGTAATTATTATTCCATTAAAATTTTCAAGATTATATCTATACTAGGAATTCATGTCGTCATTTTACCAATTTAAGTACAACATAAAACTTTAATTACTCATAAACTATTTTTATACATATAAAGTAATTATACAAGGTAAACGAAATCTTCTTTTTCATTTCATAGGCTTTTCATTAGCTTGAAGTTGGTTGAATTTTCTTTGTAAGACATAAATGATAATGCTGGACCTGTTATTTAATTTCTTAACAATATACCATAAATTCCTTGGAATTTTTAATCATTTATTTTAAGCGTTTCTTTTTCATATTTCAAAGAGTGAAGATATGGCTAGAAGTATCCTGACTTCAGAAGACCTCTATATGGAATGAAGCCAATCGAAATGACCCTATTGTTGGTTAGGAACCAAAATATTTAATTTGCTTTATTATTGTCTTCAGAAGTTAACAAATAGAGAGAAAAATATTATAAAAGAAATTATTCTATAATATGTCATATTATTCCAAAAGAAGATGAGGATACTACCTTTTATAAACACACCACGTTATATGTCACATAAAGGTTAAAGTATAAGAAGTACATATAAAGAAAACGTATTTTTCCAGTTCACAAATTCTCTATTCATCTTAAGTAAAACTGGCCACATCATAAAATGGTAAAAATTCAACATGTTTTAAAGGTAGTACCATTAAAAAGTCAGTTTACAAGTTTTGGAGGTTAATTTGCGTTATGTTGTCCCTGATACAATAGCTACTATATAAACATTCCTCATATGAATTAAGTAACGTATTTGCTCCGCCCGAGAAGGTTTCCAATACTTTACATTAAAGCCACCGTATAGTTCACCGCTGCTGATCGAAAAATCACACTTTACCCCACCCTTAGTAGAGAGTTAGACGGTGTTTTCTGTTGTCACGGTACCTAGCAGGGGTCCCGAGGCCGAGGTTGAAACAACCGTGGCTGGAGTGCGTTTTGATTTGGGCCCCGGCGTTGGCCGCGAGGGACTCAGCCTGAGAGACCCTACCGCCGGACTGGTTGACTATTCCCACTGGCTGACAGCCCTCAGGTACTTCACCGATGCTTTCGAGGATGAGGAGCAGGGAGACTGGTTGATCCGATGAACGGTGGATGCGCACGAACTAACCCGCTTTACTTTGCTGCTCTATTTTTTTGGTTCAAATGCGCGGATGAGCCTGACGCGTCGGAATGCAAACATCTCTCACAAATATCCCTTATCACAATTGCACCGTGATGGACATGTAAACACACGAGTACCCCAGATGCGAAGGACAAGGTTCCCTGACTTTTCCCTGTTTTCTTCAGTCGCGTGTTTTGACATTAGATAATAGCACCCTAAGAATTGGGAGACACTATGTCCTCCTCTTGTAGTCATACAGCATCATCGAACGATCGTTCTGACATAAGACAGCGGGTGATCACACGCTCAAACAAAATAGAGTAAACGACCAGAAACACTATCTGAGTGGCAGAGTCCCCCACACATGAACACAAACCACATTCAGGGATCTATGATTCCCCTGTTCATCTCACGCAACAAGACTTCGGTAAACGTCTTGTGCGTACAAGGTAGAGTGAGCGATGAGCTGAAGAACATTAGTTGGAAACGGCTAGATGCTCACGACACGATGGTGTTCGTCTAGGGAAGCTTCTAATTCCAATGGCTGATCGCTGAAGAAGGTCTCGGAAATTGACAAGCACAGTGCTGTACAAAATACGCTTATTTTGGGTCCTGGATAAGGGTTAACGATGTAAAGCAGTGCGTCTTTTCTTAATGATTCATGACTTTGTGTTACAGGGGCGAGAAACTGTATGTAACCAAGGATAAACGATCGAGGAGTTCGTATTGGAGAAGGATGGCCTGCTGGGGATGCGGTTTGCTAGTTTTACTGGTTGCCCTCATCATTGGTATTCTGGCTGCAAGTAAGATCCTTTAGCTAGAGTAGTTTCTTTATTTAATAGTGTAATATAGTTTCGAGAAGGTATTGATTGGATTATTTGATTGCAGCTGGCGTAATTCTGACGCAAGAAGCCACAGAACCTTTGGAGAACTTGCAACAGACCAACTCTCGACAGTTCAGCGATGTTCGAACTGCGGGAAGTCAAGAATATGTCAAAAATCCTCCGTCGAGTCCTCCTCCTGCGACTTCAAGCTTTCCTCCTTGGCCAACCACAGACGAATCTCTGTATATCGCGGTGCCAAATGCTTTGGACGGAATACTGCATCTAGATGAATTCCATTGGAATCATGATTTGCATGACCATAAGTCGAGAGTATATAGACAGATCGCCTCAGAGATAGAGGACCATTTGACAAACATGTTACAGCATGCAGAAAAGGAAACGATTGTTAAAGTGTATGGTATAAGCAAGCATGGAGAAGTTAGATTTAGGATAAGCTACCCACCAAACTCTGAGGCTGAAAAGACGCAGCAGGTGATTGAAGAAAAACTGCAGAAGGGTGACAACATGATTGGGCAGTATCACTTGAGTAGGTTGCAAGTCAGTATACTTTTGGACGAGTGTCAAATCGAAAACCATGGGTGTGCCGAAGTTTGTAAGTACGACTACATGGATGCTAAGTTTGTCTGCTCGTGCACTTCCGGGAAAACGTTAGACAAGGATGGAAGGAAATGCGTTGACAAGAATGACTTGAGTAATGTTGAGATGGATGACGAACCTCCAGATTCTCGTACTGAGACGGTTCATGATTATGTCCAAGGCAGAAGTAGAGGACCCGGAACTTCGTTTGAGCCTAGAAGGCCGGATAATTGGGACCAGTCAGACTTTACTACAGAATCAGCACAGGTAAAACACGATTCGCCACAATCTGACGCTGAAGATACATTCCATATGCATGCTCATATAGACCATGATTCTCATTCCGATCATTGGATGCATGATCATTCAGATCACTTTACCCATGAGCCAAAGTCGGAACCAACTACTGAACCTGCGACACCGGAATCGAAGCCTATTCCTGAGCCCGAACCATCTACGAAATCTGAACCATCAGCCGATTCAGAACCATCTGTGAAACCTGAGCCTGTGACTGAACCACAACCATCGACTGAACCGGAACCTTCCGCTGAGCCAGAGCCTTCAGCTGAGCCAGAACCTTCAGCTGAGCCAGAACCTTCAGCTGAACCAGAACCTTCAGCTGAACCAGAACCTTCAGCTGAGCCAGAGCCTTCAGCTGAGCCAGAGCCTTCAGCTGAGCCAGAGCCTTCAGCTGAGCCAAAGCCCTCAGCTGAGCCAGAGCCTTCAGCTAAGCCAGAGCCTTCATCTGAGCCAGAGCCTTCATCTGAGCCAGAACCTTCATCTGAGCCAGAGCCTACAGTTGAACCAGAGCCCACAGTTGAACCAGAGCCCACAGTTGAACCAGAGCCTGCAGCTGAACCAGAACCTTCAGTTGAATCCGAAACCTCTTCAGAACCACAGCCTTCTCTCGATTCAGCGGTTTCTATAAGTACAGAATCCCCAATTAAAGTAGAACCTTCTGCAGAACCCAGTACAACACCAGAGCCTTCTGCAGAATCTACAGCTCAGCCCTCTCCTGAACCCAAATCTGCAGCCGAGCCGCAGCCACCCCTTAAATCTTCTGATGAACCCCAACCCACTGCCGAACCACAACCAGCTATTATAGAGACTTCTACCGAATCAGAAAAATCTACTGAAGCTGATGTGGAAACTAGACCAACAACTGAGTCAGAATCCTCTCCTCAAGGTGAACCAGTTACTGAAGCGAAGCCTTTAAGTGAACCAGAATCCTCTACCGAATATAAATTATCTACTTTGCCGCCCACAGAATCTTCTACCGAGACAAAGTCTGAACAAAATATTCTTGGAACTTCTCATGAGATAGAGCATTCCACTGAACCTATAACTACAGATAATGTGGTTGTTGGATCGGTCACAGAAATACCCTCCACTGAGGCACTTGAGATCTTGACTACAAAATTAGTGCCTGAAAATGAAAGTATGAATACCATAAAGCCTACTATTGCTATAAATATGGAGCCAGAATTTACTACAGTACCAGCTGCTCCTGAAGAAACTACAGTAATAAATAAGGAAAAGTCTATTGAAGCAATGATAAACAACGATGAACCTTTGCCTGTGATACCTTTGATGGTTGATGATGAGGAGACTTCAAATCATTCATTGGCTGAAGTTACTACTATGCCCGCAGTTGATTCTACAATGAAGGAGATCGATGAGAACGAAAAAATAACAACAGCAAGTTCTATGGATGTTGACAGACAGGTGACACCAAAGCTAGAAGAAGTTACTGAAGCTAGTATACCACAGCAGGAAATAACTGAACATGAGGAACATGGAAATATGGGTTCCTCAGAAACTGGATCGATGACATCTACTAAATCTGCAACTTCTGAAATAGAATCTACGACAAGTTCAAGCATGAATTCTGAGATAACTACTCTTTCTACAAATGCCATGTCAGAAAATACAACAGAACCAAGTTCTGTCACAGAGAACAGTACTAAAATATCTGAGAAACCTGAATTACCAACTCTTTCATCGTCACTAGAAGAAATCACTAGATCTACTTCTGTACAATCTGAATCAAATGTGCACGAAGCAAACGAAACAAATGTTATTGAACACATGCCAACTACTGTATTTCCCAAATTACCTAAAAACTTTGGTTCCAATGTGGAGCCCTTATTAGAGCCCCTGAAAAATGATACAGAGGAAGAACACATTATGATCATCTCGAAAATAGAACATCATCCCGAATTAGAAGAACATCATGGAATTCCTGAACTCATTCCTGAACCAAGTATCCCATCTACGAACGGATCCTCAACTACTGAGGGTACCCCCGTGGACAGGATTCCATCTTCCACTGAACAAATAGAAAAGATTCTACATCATTCTACAACCCATCCAGAAGAAAACGCTGTTTCAGTAGGTGATCCAGCTTTTTCTGTTCGTTATGAGGAAAACGTGGACCACTCCACCAACCACCCATTGCATCCTGCCGTATATCCGGAAAATGCAGTCACGGAGAAATCCGATACCACTTATGACAAGCACGTCGATGACATGTCTCCCTTCCTACCAGATATTCAGAAGGAAAAGGAAGTGAAAAAGGCACCAAGATTGGACAAGGATGAACAAGATTCACCCAATCCTTTTGAAGGTCCAGTCGAAGATGTCATTACGTACAAACCCATGATAGAGAAAGGTCCACCATCCACGGAACCAACTTTAAATGATACTGCATCTAAAGATTCTACAAATGACGTGCATCTGGAAATACCTGAAATCACGCCACTTGGTGATCAGGAGGAACAAAATGTCAAGGTAAACCAAACAGATAACAAGAATGAAGTTATTGGAGGATTAGACGCAGCTGAAGTTAACGACACGAAATCTGGAAATCAAAATAACTTACACGCTTACGACGTTATGAGTAATCCAGATAATGGCAACGCAATGGGGGATGGTATTTCTGAAGAGGATGAAGAGGCCCTGAAAGTGGTACCTCTCGAGGAGCAGTTCAAGGAAACTGGAACGACTATCAGAATCAATGTAGATAAAAATAAACCTGAAGGCTTATCTGAATCCAATGTAACAAAATCAGCTGTGAATAATATAACAGCTGCCTCTGAAAAGCCAGAAGAGAATGCTGTGGAGGATCAATATAATGATATAAACGACGATTTGACGAAAGGATTTCAACACGAAGACACAGAAATTCAGGACAAAACTGACGAATCCAACAAATTAATTACAAATGATCTAGATATACCTAAAAATGATAATGAAAAGTTGTCAAAATTGACTGATGTGTTGAACGATACGGAAGTTGTTACGACCACAATTGGAACTGTTTCTGAAAAGCATATGGAAGACGCCAAACTGACGACGCAAATACCAGTGCTGCCGCTGGAGATACAGCAGGAAATGTCCACTACTGAGAAAATCGAAAGCACCACCGTTACTGAAGAAGGTGTACGAAAAGTGAACGATACAGAGAAGGAGGATACAACAACGCTTCAGGTTCCAACCACCCATGTCTCGATGGAGACCAAAACAACTGCTCCAGTGCCGATTCTTCCGGAGGAATTACAAACTACGGAAAGTGAATTGTTGACTACGTCCTCGATGAAGCCAGAGGCTGTAAAATCGAGTAATGATTCAGAAAGTACAAGCAGTGGTGTTTCATTTGTGGAAAAAGAATCTCTAACATCTACCAATAAAACTGAAGATTTGGTTAGTAGTGTAATTGATCTGTCCGCACACGATAATAAGACGGATGATCTAATAACTAGCGCGGTGGAACACGTTGGCAGCAAGAATATTAACATTACATGGCCCCAGGCAGATGTTCCTATTATGAACAAGACTGATGCAAATGAGGAGAACGTAACTACACCACCAATGATAAATATTGAAGTGAATATGAATAAAAGTGGGTCAATGGTAAACGAAAATGTGACACAAAGTTCAAAGTCTGAAACCACTGCTTCAATGTTAAATGAGAACGAAACTTCAACAGAAGAAAGTGCCTTTCAAGACTCTAACATTTCCTACACCACGGAGGATGTGAGACCAGTCACCGAAATACTCGAAGATGATACACAGCCTATGGGATTCGATTATAAGACACATTTCATCACCACAACACCTAGGACTCTATTATCTGACCTGGATGTAGGGGAACTGTCCGAAGAAGATTTAAGAGTCATTCCGTTGGAGAAAACATTGGACATAAAAAAGAAATCGGCAGATAAGAAGGTGATAGATAAGTATAAGTACAAGAAGGAGAAGGAACTCAGTTTAGAGGACAGTGAAGGAGAAAACGTAGTAACAGAAACTCCGGACCCAACTATTTTACCGTTGTCAGAAATGCCGCAAACAGTCACTGAAAAGAGTGAAGAAACTATTCATGGTGTAACAGAAATGCCGAAACCTCCAGCTGATGCAACAGAGAATCCTGCACCGATACCACAAGTGATGATCATCGAAACCACCAGTGGATCCAATCAGTCGGAACCTATGGTTTCCGAAGTCTTCCCAAGTGAAGATGAAAAAGTTCATAATACCACGAAGAAATACCCCAGTTTTATTCCCGTTTCGGAAGAAATAGTAGAACCAGAGCCCGTCACCGAGCCGTTCATGGTTCGAAATTACTACCTTAAACGACCAAATGCAGCCACTGGCTTCACTACAGAGCACCCAACAATGGCTAGTGAATCATCCACCAAGGAGCAAGCGGCAATTGACTCGGAAAAAATGACCGAGGTGAATAGCACAACAGCAAGTGAAACAGGTTCACAGCCTCCAGTGTTTCCAACAGCCCAATCATCTCTTACCTCACCTGCGCAGGAAGTAGACGCAAATCAGGCTGCGAAAGAGCAGAGTGCAATCATCCCATCGTTGTTGCACATTCCTCCAAACGTGGTTTTCTCAAAGTGCACCGCAGGACAATTCCAGTGCACGAATGGAACATCTAGAGATGGTGCTTATTGCGTCCCATTGTCTGCCAAATGCGACTCTGAGAGGGATTGCTCTGACGGTTCGGATGAGCTTAACTGCGAGGAGGAAGGCTGTCCTAAGAATTTCCAGTGCGCTAACGGACAGTGCTTGAAGAGGGACCTCGTGTGCAACAAGATTGTTGATTGTGATGATGGCAGTGACGAGGAGAACTGTGATCAATGGAAATGTCAGTTTGACGAGTTCAGATGTCCTAGCGGTAAGTTAACAGTGACAGGCAGTTGTGTACTTGCAGATTATCAAGTTTGTCTATATTGTATCAATCTTATTTATTTCAGGAAGGTGTATACCAGGCATCTGGCAGTGTGATGGTCGACCCGATTGCGAGGACCATCGGGATGAATATAATTGCGCCGAAAGTTGCGGAAATGATGAATATCTCTGCCCAGTAGAGAAATGGTGCATACCATTGACGTGGCACTGTAACGGGATCAGTGAATGCGCGAATGGGGAAGATGAAAAGTTTTGTGATTGTGCTGTGGATCAATTCAAGTGTCAAGCAGGAGGATGTGTTCCAAAGGATCAAGTTTGTGATGGGATAGAACACTGTCCTGACCATTCTGACGAATGGGGATGTTTAATAACGAACATGACAATGGAAAAGACAGTTCTACAGAATGACAGTGACGCTGAGAGCAACGGAGTACAAGAGGAGATCGAGACGATCCCTCTGTTAAAAATAAAGTAAGCATCTAACTATAAACTCCGTATTAGGATTAAAATAGGAACAGCCTCATGGCTAAACTTTTTTTAAATTACAGGCAGTCTGATGGCGACTATAGTTTAGTTTGCTCTGACGCATGGAGCGAGGAGTTTAGTAACTCTTATTGCCAAGCCCTAGGGTTTGCCGGTGCCGAAACGACGGAGTTCACAACGTGGGACAAAAACCAGAAAATCCTAAGACTGAAGTCCAATCCAAATCACCGAATGCCACTAGTCACGAATTTAGAGCCAGTGAAATTCTGCGTCTCAGAGCTGGTTGTGCAAATTGCTTGTCAGGAGTTCTCATGCGGTTCCCACAATGGGGAAGGTCCAACTGCAAGATTAGTCGGTGGGACACCAGCTAACGAAGGACAATTGTCCAGCGTGGCTTTGCTAAAGGAACCGAAACTCGGTGCTGCTTGTACTGCGAGTGTGTTGGGACCTATGCATGTCCTTGCCAGTTACTCCTGCACTCACAAGTAATTACAGATTTGTCAAAAGAAATAAAAATCCTGAAAATATTTTGCATACCATGCAGAAGTAGTTCTAAACTGCATTTTATCCTAATTTCAGACACATGCAAAGCAACGGATGGCAACTTTTCACTGGAGAGAATCTATTGAAAGCTCATCCTGTTAAAAATATCATTCCCTATCCTCAAGTAAAATACAATCAATTTTTGTATGACAACGACATCGCTTTAGTAGAACTTGAGAAGCCTTTAATTTTCTCAAGGAATCTTAGTGCGGCTTGTCTTCCAAAGAATCCCATTCAGGTATGTATTGTTATTTCGTTTCAAAGACTTTTATCTAAGAATACACATCATCTAACATGTATCTGTTTTTTTTTTTAAACTAGCCAAGGCAAATATGTGTCATTGCTGGATGGGGATTCCCTGTAAATGGTGAGGTAGATTTACAGAAGTATCTGAAATTCCTACCAGTGCCAACGCACGAGTCAGAACAATGCAATGCAACCAGTCATTATGCAGGGTTTATTACTAAGAACAATATATGCGCTGGACTCGCTGATACAGGCAAAGGACCTTGCTATGTAAGTTTTAAGATCCTTACTTTTTACTTTTTCATAGAATCTTGTAGTTTCTTTACACTATGCTCTAAAATTACATTGAAAAATTGCATGCATAATATTTGTTCTATTATCTTTCCAGAATGACGAAGGCGCGCCCCTAATGTGTGTCCCAGAATCTGGAGGGGGTCCAGTTAGATGGGAAATTCAGGGATTACTTAGTCATCACAGCAGATGCTCAAGGAGTCACCCGGCAATTTATTCTAGCGTAGAACCTGCGCTTTCTTGGTTACGACAATCTGTGCCTGCTTTGCAAATGCAAAGCTAAATTGCTTCAAATTAATTCTGTTCTGATGGAAACGTCCAAGTATTAGATGAATATTATCTAAATTAACTACAATAACATACTGAAAATAGTATTAGAAAAACAGGAAATTTATGGAAAGGAACTTAACATGTTGAGTACGAGTTCCTCTCAAAATTTGTGAAACATTACGAACAAAAAAATGTAACCCTCAGACAATAAGTGCTCGGGTTCAAAAAGATCCCATCACCGCCAAACCAGGATTAATTAATTACTTCCTTATTATATCCGTCTGTACTTCAAACAGTATGTTCCTATTTCAATGCAATAATGCGCTCGACGGATATCATTGAATGGCCATAATTCGATGTTTTATATTGAAAAGGAAATGTAAATGATCTTTCTTTTTATATTATCGACTAATGGGTAAATATTGCAATATTCTGTAATAAGTTTCATACTTGCAATGTGTTTGCAAAAGAAGAGAACTATGGAGATATATATGATTGGCGATATGATACTTATTTACAATTAAGAAATTTGTAAATACTGTATAAAGTAACTGTTTAATATGATTAACATGATAAGAGATTTTTTACAGGTTTAGAAAATTAGGTCTCTGAATTATGTTGTTCCAAATGTACCCATGACTATAGGAAAAATGTTGAATGGCATTTTTTCTTTTGTTAAATACCGCAAGTCTAAATTCAACATTTATTGAATTGTTATCTGAAAGAGACTGCATCTAATTAACCCTCGGAGGACCAAGATGGAGCGCTCAAGATCCGAGGCGGGAATGACCCCATTTTGTCTTATTCAGATCCGTCTTTCGAGGATTAAATATTTGGGTTTAATTACTATATAGAAATCGACAATAAACTGAAAGTATTTATTTGAAACGAGAGACCACTGCATGAATATATCCAATTATTCGTTAAACGGTTTGTCTCAGAAATCCTAAAAAAGGATTCCTGAAATGAACGTTGGAATAGGTTATGAATTAGATAGGATAAATGTATATAAGTATTTTTAATAAAGTACATTGTTACAGAGAGATACAACAATAAAATATGTTCATGTATGCATAGTCACTGATGAATGCGTAAATATTTTTATATACTAAGATAAAAAATAAATGTATTTTAAATGAATTTCAATACTTCTTCATACCAAGCTTAACAATTTTTAATAATTTCATCATTATAAACATAAATTAATTTTTTGCACACTATTCATATAATTCCTCTTTAATCCACTTGTTTCTTGGGCATAGCTGCAATTTCAGCAGCAGTTACTGCTGCATCTATAGCAATTAATGATTTCGATATACTTGTTATTACATCATTATATTTTGAAAAGACTTCATTTATATGTCCATTTAGCTCTTGATTGTCTTCATATATTTTCAAATATGATAAACTTAAATCATTTAATTTATTTGATAATTCTGGTACATCTTGCAAGCGATCAGTATCCAATGCAGGTGTCAACTCTTGCACTTGACTTAGCATTTCATAGTTCTGTTTAATTTCTCCTGCCATCATAAGCAACATTTGAACCTTAGCTTCTGCAGGTATCTCTGAACTTTCAACTATTGGATCCAAATAATTATTCAATTCTGGCAACCGCTTTATTGCAGCATTAGTTTTCTCTCTTCCAGACATAGCAGATGATATTAGAGTGTTTACATGTAAAAGACTATCGACCACAGGATTTTCCAATAACATATTCTTGTCCTCTTTTGATTCCGAAAGTCCATATATTCGTTTCTCCAAGTCAGTAATTCTATCCTCTAGTAACTCAATAGTTGTCATTCTAAACGTTAAACAGTGATATATACTGACATGTTTAAACACATATTTTCATGAATGGATTGATAATCAGGTTTATAAAATTTAATACTTTGAACTTTGTGAAATTTCATGAAATGTACTTATCTGCTGGAGTTATATTGGGTTATTTTAGTTATACAACACGAACAATAAAACACTCACTATTTAAAGAAAAAGAAAAAATTTCTATGCTCAGCGTAAAATAGGGATATACAAAAAATTAATAAAATAACAATAAATAATCTGTTCTAAATATTTTTTTATATCTGTTATAAATATTTTTAAAAACAAAATAATTCGCAATAAACATTAAATTTTCATATAATGACACTTACTTGTAGGTGTCAGAAATGTACAAAATCTTAATTCAATATATACAACAAAGTTACTGTGTTACATAAATCAAACTTTGACAATTCAAAGCACAAACGTTGACAAAAAAAGAGGTTATGTTCGATCCATTACTTCAAACTGAAGTAATGCAAAAGTCAATGCATGTATTTGAATTGCTGCCTACTTCAGCATAATCAAAAAAAGGCGGGAAATCAAGAATACCGACCCATTTAATTGTTACTCAATAATTACGTAAAATACAAAGCTACATTCTTTATAATTGTTATATATAAACAAAATATGAATAAAAAATATATATATAATTTCCTATGGGTAATTACGTGCATCTAAATTTGTTGTAAATTAGAATAATTAGTGTTGCGAAATTTGTCTAATCTTTCGCCATTACGTTTAAAAACTAAAAAATATCAAACATTAATAATTGGTATTTTTTAGAAGATTCATTAAGCTGTCACATCATTAATTTATTGAAAAATGAGATACGAAGAATAAACTTAAATGAAGCGAAATCGTATTTTATAGAAATAATAAATAATTCTAAACTTTTAATCCCTAGTTTGAACGACATCATTGCCATGTTTGTCGTTGTTGCCGAAAGTAAAGTAAAGTATACAATAATTGTCAAATATTTTTCACGTAGATGAAAACAACAAAAAATCATATTTTATAACAAAAGTAACGCATATAATATTCAATAATGTGAATGTACATACTTACATCGAAAATTTAAACTCGTTAACTCGCTCCTGCTAGCTGCCGTTCTTTTCCCCTATAAAAGAAACATTCCTCAAACCTTCGTTTCTAAAAAACCGATACAACCTTTGCTCGAAATAGACATGGTAGTAGTATCTGTATGGAGACGTATATGAACATACACTTACATTGTACACAAACTTCGTACTTTTAAATAAACTCCGCCATTCTCCCTCCTTTCCTCTTTAGACTGTTGCAGACGAATACCAGGCACAATCTTCATAAAGCATGCCTCCAGATTTACACACCGAAGCTAACAAGACGCCCGCGCCGCGCCGTCTTTGCGCATCTGTTTGCGCACTTGCAGAATCACCACGTAGTCAAATCAAGACCTGCATCTATGTAAAAAATTATGGTTTTTATTTATACGCAGATTTATTACATTTATTTTGAAAATTGTATACCTTAAAAAAAAACAATATAATTGTTTGTCGCTTCAAATAATTCGTCAGAAAGACATCCACGCTGAATATTTGAGAAATTATTTGAATAACTATTTGATCAAATGAAAAACAAAAGAAGCAGTTATTTTATTTGAAAACCAAATAACGAACTGATCTACAGAAAATTCATTTGTCTGTTTAAATAAACTAATACATGGAAATTTGAAATAACGTCTAGTTAAATAAGACAACAGGGGCCGCATTCATCGTCCGATCCGTAGTGGAAAAGAGACTCATCTCACCCGCACTTTTACTCAAGTACTTAGCCCGAGGCTCCACCAAGTCTCCTGATCCACCATAAATACAGCCCTAGATAATTTTTTAAATAATATATTCCGACGCGCCTGGTATCTACGCAAGAGCGCGGCACTTTTGAATGTCGACCTCCGCGCAGCGCTCGCGTCTGAACGCGCCTTAAATAGAGAATAGCGCCATGGAGGAGGTCGAGGAGCCTGGTGGTGGGGATCGGTAGTATCTGTTATGGCCGATGTTCTCTGGGAGCGTAGTTTTGGTCAGGCCGTGTCGGCGTACGGTGCACGGTGCGCGTCCACTAGTGAAAAAAAACATGGGGCACGATAATGGGCAGACGGTCAAGCGAAGAAGGCGTTAGCGTACTGTTGGTCCTCGTCCAGGACGATTTATGCGAGAGGTCCGCGACGATGGAGTCGCGAACGCGGAGGACTCGGTTGCGCAGCGTCGTAGGGATATGCTTGTTCCTCGCGCTCACCAGCATCATATATCTCGGATACTTTTGCCCGGACCATGTATGCGCTCTGACGAGCCGCGAGCTGAAGGAGTCCGTGAGGCTCTCCGAGGGTCTCTCCGCTGGTCCTGGCTCCGCTTTGTCTTCCGTCTCTGTCGAGTTCGACAAAAATGGCCTGCTGTCGGTGCACCCTGCGTTCAGGCTGCGGAGCATACAGGGAAGCCTCGGCTACGACGACGTGTTTACCAACGATACCTTTCAGTTTGATATCAACGCGCACGATGTCATCGTTTTCCTACATATTCAGAAGACTGGTAAGGGGCCACTTTTTTCAGTACTCCAGAAGCTGCATTCTGTTTGTACGTGTTTGTTTTGGGGCTGGCGTGTAACTCTTTGGAGCACTGATTTGTCAGGGTGAGGGTAATGTTATGTAATTTGTGTTTGGAGATTAGAGAGACTAATCTTATATCGTTTGTTGTTTCACATTGATATGACGTTTGGTTGTGATAGGGACTTGCTGAGTTTCTCTGTGTGCATGTTTGTGCGCTTGTACTGTATCGGTAGGTTATTGGTAGAAATTACACAATTAGAAGTCTATGCATGTGTAAATCACATAAACTTTCTTGTGTGTAAATGAACCAGACTGTTTTGAAATGGAGAAATGTCTGTATGAACTTTTTTTTTGGTCGGCTTTGCACTTAGATTCCATGGGCAAACCTTAGCCAATCCTATGGCTCAATAAAAACAATGCAACATCCCTTCTGACCATTGTACAAGTGGAATCTTTGCATTATTCATCAGGCAATGTGAGACCTCGAGGCCCTATCTTAGAAAGAGAAAGAACAATTCAGGGATGTTGTCTTGTTTAATATGCTATGCATGCATATTCCTGTTTCCTTCTTATTTTCTATGTACATGCTTCCCATAATGTTTCCTTTATCAAGATACATATCAATAAAAGACAAGTCAAAGATTCTTTATTCATTTCATTATATAGTTTTTATCACCAAGATTATACAAATTAATATGTATGGATGAGATTTACAAAATCTTTGTCTAAATTAATTAGAAATAAATAATAATATTTTCCATATAGAAAACAAACATATTAAGCAGAGGATTTATTTAATTTACATCTATTGTTACTCTAAGAAAGATCCTTTTTAAGCATCATGAGAATCTTCTTTATGTTATAGGAGGAACATTATTTGGGAAACACTTAGTCAGAGATCTAGATCTGCAAAGGCCATGCTCTTGTCAAAGAAGGCGTAAGCGTTGTTTTTGTTTCCGTCCAAATCGCAATGAAAACTGGCTCTTCTCAAGATATTCTACCGGTTGGAAATGTGGTCTGCACGCTGACTGGACAGAATTGACTAGTTGCGTTGATACAGAGTTAAATAAAATTGAAGGGGATGGCATAAAGCGTAGATACTTTTATATAACTATAATTAGAGAGCCTGTTGCACGATACCTGTCTGAATTCAGACATGTACAGAGAGGTGCAACGTGGAGAGGGGCTCGTCACTGGTGTGGAGGAACCCAAGCAAACATACCACAGTGCTATGATGGACCCAGTTGGCAAGGAGTCTCCTTAGAGCAGGTACCGTATCATAAATCCATAATCATTTAGTTATTTAGGAAGAAACTTGTATTTCAGTATTCTCATAAATTCATAAGAATGACTTCTTTCAAATGTGTACCATTAAGTATTTTATCTGAAAGGCTTTCACATTTAGAAACTCATTAAGATAAGCATTTCCCCTTATCTTTAAGCTCCCCTTTTTCTATTCTATACTGATGCCATTCTTCCCATTAAAGCAGTTGCTTCGTTGAGAAAGAAATTTAAAACTTATATAGGCTTTTCGTCATTTGTATTTAAATAGTAAATTTCATTATACAGAGGTGCCGACATATCGGTCCAGAATTCACCCGGTCTCTATCCCCAGTAGTTTTGAGAACTGTATTGAATTTCGCGTCAGATATCTACATCGAGTCGCACTCAATATTTTCCACTTTATTTTTCTCCCATCCTGAAACAAACGAGTCGGAAAAAGTAAACATTCGGGGATTCCGAAAACTATCACCACCCGCGATAACAGTGGGCCGATATCCCGACGCCTTTGTATTTGAAGATAGAAAAAGTGTACAATAAAAATAAAAAGAATTGTATGTACAAGCATCGATTTAAACCGTTTTGATAAATAATATTGTGATTTATGTAGTTTATGGCGTGTCCTTATAATTTGGCAAGTAATCGCCAAACCAGAATGTTGGCTGATCTATCAATTGTTGGTTGTTACAATTCTACACTCAGCAACTTGGAGAGAGATCGCCTCATGTTGGCTAGCGCTAAGCACAATTTACAATTCATGCCTTTCTTCATGTTGACTGAATACCAAAAAGTAAGAACTAATTTTTTATGTAATGATTGCATGCGTACATGCTTTTTGTTACCATTCATTATCATAATAACTTCATTAACCTTGTGAAAAAAATATGCTATTTCCATAATTACTTGTCTGTACTGTTTTCAAACATATTAGGCTTGAGTTTCCACTTTCTCAAATTCTGTGTAGTCACACATTTTGCGTTGTACTGTGAAAACATCTGTTAGGGTCTTGATGTAAATATTTCTCTTATCCGCCATATGTGAAGGATGATTTTCTCGTAAACATATCGCGCTGTTAGTTTTACTGTGAATTTCATTTTGACAATTGTTTTAAGAAAGATAGAGGATTAATTATTATTATACAAATGTTAGAATTACATAATAGAAAATGAAGAATTTTGAGTTGGAGTAGTAGGCATCTAAAAAAGTCATCTAAGAGTGCATTGCAAGTGATTACACTATTCCTTCCATAAATTACTGTCTTGTGTAGCATTCCTCTTTCATAGAACATCTTTTTGCTCCACCTTTAATTGCTTTACCATGTTTTGCTATAAATAATTAGAACATCTATATACTGTTATCCTTGATGCATCATTGCATGTCTGGAAAACTATGCTGTATTTTCTTTTTGTACCTTTCAATAACAAAACTTTTCCATTCTAAATTAGTATAGAATAATTTATCAAAATTTTGCACGAAGAAAAAATATAATTTCAATATTTAGAGCAAATGGAGCAAATTTTGTACGTTGTGATATAGATATTACAAATTCGATTTTTTATAGTTTGTTTCTTGTCTATGTCATATAAACCTGACAACATTAACTTAAAATCAAATAGGTTGGACAGTATTCCTTTGAGGAAACGTTTGGAATGAGATTCGCTGTTGCGTTCGAGCAGCATAACGCGACGCTGAGTGCAGCTACGATGGCTACCCTTACTGCAGAGCAGCTAGACGCAGTGCGTAGGCTTAATAGATTGGATCTAGAACTCTATGAGTTTGCGAAGAATCTTGCATTTCAAAGATTCAAACGGCTTAGAGATCGCGATCCATATTTTGTACAACGATTTCAACACCTGGGGGAATTACCTTCGAGGCAGAGCGCAACAGAATTCAATTGGGATTCTGTTATTGAGGATACTACAGATGTTGAATGATATGTAAGTACATAATGAATAGATATTAATTGATGCTTTGCATTCATAGCCAAGCAAATAAAATTGCTCTGAATCTGAGCATCTCAGGGAATCATCCTTGAAGTAAATGTTCTACATAGAATTATTATTGTGCAGATCTCTGCATGAATCTTACCAAAAGTGTTATAGAAATTAACTTGGATAAGACCAAAGAGAGCTCTAGAGGATTTTGGTGTAATCCTCTTTCGATAGCTATATATAAAAGTATATATGATATAAATGACACAAATTTTTTATGATTTTTATATTCATAAATTCTCAACAAAGTTCTTCCATTTGATGCAATTATGCTTGCAATGATATGTTTAAACATGCAGTTTGTTGATATTTTATTTTATATGCAATAGTAATTTGCAAGTAAATTTTTTATGTTTGTTAAAAATTTAATACTAGAAGATAGTACTTTTTAGTACTATCATAAGGCATATATTTATTTCTCAAAAAGTACTTTTACATTAGGGAACTTTATAGAATTGGAGAAACTAAAATCTTTTGAAACATTTCTAACTAATATAACAAATGATATTTATTATTTTAAACATCTTTGTTAGGGGTGGTTCGGGACCTGAGTTTTAAATTCTCGAAACGTGAATCAGGATCTTTGTAAATTTTCTAAACTTTCTAGGGTTTTAAAAGGTGTCGAGGTTTCGACATTCTGAGACACCCACCCCTAATCTTTATTTTAATATTCTGTTGCATATAACATATTTAACTTCTATAATCTTACAATTAAACTTTTTAACGTGCATTAAACAAAAACTACAACGTAAACTTTATTTTCTTTTTTGTGCAATCTATATTCCTAATAAGCACATCACGAAGATAATAACATTGACATAATAGGCAGCATGTATAAAAATCTCTATTTATAGTGGTTTTCAATGGAAGGATAAATATTATAAATTAATTTTGTAAATATATCTAAAGGTATATATTTTTTAATAGAATTATTTGCAGTGTTATTTAAATAAAGTGGTATTAGGTTTAATGAAAACTATCTGTATAGTTTAAGTGATAAAATGTTCATGTGATTGCTGGAATGAATGGTCATACATTGGATAAACGTGTCTAATATTATACGTGCAAGCAATAAGGCACCAGTCTGTCAAATATTCCCCTACACCCCACTAGTAATTCTGGCCACTCGACAGCGTTTCTCAACGTAATTCTTTGCCGCGAGACGACAAATATAAACAAACATAAGGACATGGAAGATTGCTGAGAGGGTCGAGAAAGATCAAACTGTGGGAGTGGGGATGTGCCATTTGACTTCGTGATGTCTGATTGCCTGCTTCTAAGTATAAATACTGATATTTAGCAGTGTAACCGCTCGTAATAATCATATCATTTTAACATGAGTTTCGATGTTATAGAAATTATCAAATGGAAAAGGATTTCCTTTAAAATATCAGATTTATAGCTAATAAAATTTGTCAATTTGAATAAACAAGTTAGCAGCTGCTACATTGAGAACAATGCAGGTTGCATTATGTTAAAGGGATTATGTAGTTGTTTAATGCGTTAGAATTGCTTGTGCAATAAGACTCAATGTGTTACCATTATAAATATTTCATATCATAAAGTCATGAGGTAAATGTAATATATCCTATATATACGCTATATATATCTAGCTAACTATCGTTAAATCATTGAAAACGGAAATGCAAATGCTCTCTTTAATATGCTATTGGTCTTTCATGCGATTACCATATCTGTTATAAGTATAATAAAAAGTGAGTGCCATGAATGATATAAAACAAGATAATGTGTCTCTTAGGTTGCCATTATAAGTGATTTATGTTTCTACGAACGTATATCATTTTTACTGTCCAATTGTTTATAAATTTTAGATTGTCGTGGCCTATGTTAAATACTCTGTTGTTGATTTTTAGATAGTGATTGCTAATATTTACTTACATTCATAAAATCATTAACAACTGTACCAGTCACAATACATTAGTACGAATTTGATTTTAATTAAATCATTATAAACGAATGTAAGCGAAAATTGACTTAAAGCTATCACTATATGAAAATCAGCAACATACTACAAACTATTAGCATAAGTAATATTAAGCATTCAATATATTATTGATAATTATTATTTAAAAGTAACGTTAAGGACCAAAGATTCAATAAGTTTTTACGAGGGTGCAGAGAGCTTGTGCAAATAATTGTAAAAAGGAACCTTTTATATGTTCATAAACGAAGTGATTGTTATAATCGCGGTAAGTGGGAAGATACAGCACAAAGTCTTTTCACTTAATGCATAGGTACAATAATTACAATAATTAAGAGTATCTTGAAAAAAAATGATTTTCTAAGAAACTGACGCACTGAAATAGATGTTTAGCAGTATTTTGCTATTTTCGCATATTTATCTTCGTCTGTTATTGTCCTGAAAATAATTCAACAATGAACAAACTTGAATTATACGTTCAAAATTAATACAGAGGTGCTGGCGTATCGGCCCGTAGTTCAGGACCATGCCTGGACCTTTATGGTGGTAGAGGTTGGTAGCAGTTTCAGGGATCCCCGAATGTTTTCTTTTTACGGCTCACAACCTCTCGGGATGGAAAACAGTTGGAGTGAAAAATATTTAGAGTAAATGAGATATGTATAGGGAGATAGGGAAATCTTAGGAAAACTAGGATATTTTGTTATTTTAAATTCGTAACACCGGAAGCACAATCCACGAACTTAGCTCTGAAAACTGATGGGGATAGAGATGGACTGTAAAACTAGGTGAATTCCAGACCAATACGCTGGCACTTCCATATCCATATCGCGCCTTTAGGTTTTACTAATTGCTATTGCTCTGCCAACTTTATTATCGTACACGGAAGTGTGTGCCTGTTTAAAGGAATATCTGTGACCATTTGTAAGTGATCATTAGTTACGTAGATCTGATCGTTAGTTACGCTTGAGTACTTGTATTGTCAGCATTGTAAAAACGTGCACATGCTCATTAAAATAGTATGAATGAGGGTTTAAGATTAATGTGTAACATAACATTCTTAGTGTGAAACTACATTATAAAAGGAGGAATGAAAACGAAAGGCCATGACAGTAGCCTTAATAAAGTAAAGTGTGGGCCTAAAAGCCATTGGTACCTTACATAAGCCAGTGTACATACCATACCATTAATTAAGGAACAATAAATTGTTGTATATACAATATTATATACAATCTTATACAGACACATATAAATACACAAATATATATATTATATAAAAATATATGTAAGTTGTACACATATTTAAAATTATGTTATTTGATTATTAAATAATTATACAAAAGAAGGTATGTGATTATTTTGATGTACTAAATTGGAATAAAAGCCACTCCAAATGAAACGCTGCGCGATTTTTCGGCTGTAAATACGATCGACCACCGGTAACCACCATTTAAAGGAATTATATTATAAATCTCGTCCAAAGAAAAAAACAGAAGATATAAATTAAAATGTTTATTTTGCAACTGCTAATTAAATATATTTTTACATTATTATTAAAAGGATTCCTTATTTATAGAATTATATCTTAAGACTTTCTGTCTAAATAAGAATAGTTCTTGACTCTGTATTTTGATGTTGGATGTTTAAAAGATGGACATAAAGTACATTGAAAGTATCAAGCCCTAAAAGAGATTGACCCTGTTATGTTAGCTTGTCTTGCTAGAGTAAAGACTGCTCTAACATTATCTTTTCAAAGCCTGTAGGTGGAGGATGAGCAAAATTATCCAAAACTAAATCTAAAATGGCCCCATCATCCACTACAAATAAAAATTAACATTTTTATATAAAAAAGATATTCTTAAATTATAGGAGTAAAGCTGAGATATTACCATAGAGTATTGGATATACAGTGCCTTTTATACCCATTACAGGAGCATCCATTGTCTTTCCATTTAAGTAAAAATTAAGTTCTACATGATCAAATGACACACCCTACAGAAAGAAAAACTTATTGGTTGGTGGATGTACAGTTTCATTCGCTTGCAACTTACTATAATGTCTCCTTCTTGAACCGGATTCTGTATTTTATGTAGCTCCTGTTGATTATGCCTTATAATTCCATCCGAATTGAGTGCCCAACTTTCCGTATCATTCCCACCAACTGCATTATTCAGATCCGTGGACCTTGTGGCTAATCCAACAGCCCATATGCCACCTTGCTGTATCTTTACTTCAAAATAACTTTTGCTTTGGACAAGGGGAGCATTTGTTAAGGCACCACCACGACCACACACTCTCAGACCATTTTTTACTATCACAACTTCATGTCCTGCATCAATTTGATAATATCCGTCATCATAACAGCAAAAACTTCGCCTTGGCAGTAAGTGTTAAAAACGAGCAATTTTACGCAAATTTAATGACATTAAGCCGTTAGTACACTGAGAAAATTATCCCGATCGTAAACATTGAAATTACCCATGAAAGACGTATCTAAAGCTATAGGATTTGGTTCTCTCTTCGGTGTTTGAGTTGCGGCAAAGCCAAGGCCGTCAAAACAATTTCTTAAACAGCAAAACATCATCATTCTCGGTTGATCTTCTTTACGTTAATTTAAATAGGCAAATACGACATCTTGCTACTCCCAGGAGAAAAATCCTTTTTTCTCCTGCAAAAGGAAGCAGTAAATGCCACACAAATATTTACTTTCGTCGTACGCGGAACGTAATCACTATGCAATGTCTAGATATGATAGTTACTTGATGCTCTGTGCATTTCAATACAGCACAGATTTTCAAGTTTACATGTGTGAGTTTGATATGCGTATTTCCCAGAAAATGGCCTCCTCTGTGATTTATAATCAAAAGTAGAATCTTGTTTATCGCATATAAAGAGTGTATTCTTTTCGGAGAAGTTTATTTTAAACATATTCCTTTCAAACTTGAATGATTCATACTATAGAAAATACATTTTTAACTATTTGAGATATACGAAATTAGAGGTTATGTATCGTGAATAAGTAAGGTTAGGAACTTATTATTATAGTAAAATAAAATGTAAAAAATACGTATGT
The DNA here is from genome assembly GCF_051401765.1 of Calliopsis andreniformis. Classification (NCBI taxonomy): domain Eukaryota; kingdom Metazoa; phylum Arthropoda; class Insecta; order Hymenoptera; family Andrenidae; genus Calliopsis; species Calliopsis andreniformis. Next base: position 7,367,854 of record NC_135068.1, on the reverse strand, counting down.
AATTTTTTTCTTGTATTTCTGTATTATTATAAAATATCACATACGTTTGAAATTAATTTGAAGTTGTGTTACTATATTTGAAAATACGAAATACGAGGTTATGTTACACGTAAAACTAACGGATCTGTAAGATTGTTTCAACGAAGTTTAGGATGTCCATACACATTCATACGATAATGAATTAATTTCATACCGACAATAACAACAAGTATTGTGAATATTTATTAAAGAATTTATATTAGTTTTAGTTAGGAAAGTAAAAACTGCTATTTAGTCAAAATGGTATTTATTTGCTTATATTATACAAGAAAGGTTTATACCCGACTAGGGTACAGCATCTGCAATAAAATATTAATATGAAATATAAATACATGTACTAGAAAAAATGAGGTTATGATACTTTATTGGATCACTTACAATCCTGATACGGTGTCCCATAGCTTTAGCTGGCAGATTCCTCTTAAACTTAGCACGTACTGAACCAGTGGTTCCATGGGACCTAGTCACCTTACCCCAAATAGCCCTAACTTTTGTTTTCCTGCCCTTTTTGGCTGGAACAGGTGTCTTATTCTTTGCCTAGAATAAGGATGATCATTAGCAACCAACCACTGGTTACAATATTTAATTTACCAATTAATTCCTGTAAAATTAGTTTTGATGATAACTATTAGCAGATGCAGAAAATTACCTTATATACATAAACGCATCGTTTTCCTACGTAGAAACCAGCGTCTCTAATGTCCTTCGTTCCTTCAACTTTCAGCAGTGCTGTGTGTTCATGTTGATTACGAAGTCCGCGTTTATAACCAGTGAAAATGGCTTTAGCGTACAAACGTCCATGCCTTTTGAAGGGCCTTTTCTTTAGTGGAGGAGGTTCCACTGGCTTCTCCTTAGACTTCTTCGTCGTTTTCGTTTTAGGCTTTGGTTCAGCAGGTGTGTCTGCCATTTCTGTACGAATAAGTCACATTTTAGAAAACACATATTTCTGGATAAATAAGTAGATTTCAATGACCAAAAGTATCACGAGAATAGCAAACACTAGTTTGAATCAAATTATTTAACCAACTTAAACCAACAAAGTAACAGATCACTTTAGGTTATGTCAAAATGGTACGAGAATTATCAGGAACAAGAACAGAAAATTTCACTTGGACTTTAAACCAGGGTATTATTAGTTCAGTATTTTTCATTACTTCTCGAATTAAGAATATTATTGATTGTACTAGAGTCATGACTAGACACACGTTGTTGTTGTTAGACGGCTGCAAAGGCCGTGTGGGGTACCGTCAATCGTAATCCATTTAGATCAATGAAAAATACTTGGAATATGATAATGAAAATGGCTAGATAGCATCGTTAGACAATAACGAACAATGTAAGAGTATTATTAATCTACCGGTTCAATTAGTTTAATATATTTTAAGCAATAAATACGGGATTCTGACACCACAGAACGTACCGGATGTGTATCACGAACTAAAAGAAACAGGAAACTGTAGCCCTCTTATGGTAGAAACGTAAAACTTATTATCGATAATGTCGAGTGGAGTACTATCGATAGTAAATTTTTGAGTTATGTCTAGATGGCGCCAAATCCTCTCTTTCGGAGGATCAAGTCATAAGTTTAACAACTGTTGCAGAACGCGTTTCTTGTGCAATTATTTATAAAACTATTTGTCTAAATTGCTCGTACAGTAAGTGCATTTTGTCAAAATTTGAGTAATAGTCGGTGCTAAAGATGAACGTCAAGTTTTGTCGATGGGTTTTGAAATGGATATGTAATCTTATATAAATATATTGCGATCAAAGAAGCTATAATAGTTCTGGTAGTTATTCTTTTCGTAAGTCACTGTTACGAATTTTCGTTTGAGTTTCAAATAATTTTATTGGAAAATTAAAAATGGTTTAACGTCAAGTAAGAAAAGCATTGCATGCAAAACTTAGGAAAATGTGAAGTATCATTTTTATTGCGGCAAGGAAAACATTGTTCACAGGATGTTAATTTTTTCGGGTTCTCGAGGGGACATTAAAAGTTTTCTGTTATTTCTGTACTTTTTGTGAAACTCGTTTTTGCAGCTGTGCTGTGTATACAACAGAAATGAGATATTATCGCGGAACGTTTCTGGCTGTTCCCATTTTTCTGTGTGATTACACTCGAGCGTATTGTGTATTCTTTGATTTATAATTCTCTCTTGTAAAATTAGCGCGTACTCGAACGCCATGTTGTAACGCGGGAAATAAAGCGGTTTTAAATTCAAGCGACAAATTTTATAAGTGAAAACTGATGTGTTGAAATTTCTGGTAGTTGTTTTTTTGGTAGGAGATGATTCATACTTTCGAAATTTTCAAAATTCTACATACTCAAATATTTTATTATTCAGTTATTGAATTTTAAGATCTTCAATTATTCAAGCGATTCATATAGGTATTCAAAAATTGTAATCTTCAATTATTTCTAATATTCATTTAAAAATTTAAAAACTTTTACATTTTTCAAGTTTAAACTTTTTTAAATTTTCATATTTTGAATTATGAAATTTTTAAACCCTTTTTACGTCCATTAATATCTGCAAAAAATACGTTAACCATTATTTATGAGCATATTTTCTCTGTGATCGTGTACAGCCCAGTATAAAGTTGACATAAAACCAACTGGTATAACTTCCCCCATGTCTATTGTTCAACTATATCGAAAAACGTTTATACTTCACATCCATAAACCAGATAACACACATCTTCAAGTCGTTTACTGTATGTCCATTTTATGCCTGAATGTCTTGCGATTACGGCATAATTTGGGCATCTTAAAAACACTCAATAACGTATGTCTTAAAGAGTTCTATCTATGTCCATAAGAAGCCTTAAAGACACACTATATGGATATCTTAAAAACAACTATTCGTTGTTTGAACGACTTATAGACGTAATTTGGAAGTCTATAAGATGTCTCATAAATGCCTTTTAAGACATTTAAATAGATAAAGAATGATAAAGAAATTAAACAGATAATAAAGAATAATAAAGACATAAAGATACACGGATTTGGAACTTCAAAGACGTCTTTTGGACACTTGTAGGACTTTACAGGATGTCTTTAACCCCTCATGTTGCGTGTAATTTCCAATTGGTGGAAAAGCTAGACCCTCTTTCGAGGTCGCTACCATGTAGTCGATTTTGGAAAGTACTAGCATATTTGAGTACTATTGTCGACCTGGGAAAGTATTTTTACACTTGAGAACCATTAGTCGACTCGCTGGAAAAATAAATTTGCAGTCGAAATCAAAATACATACATCTTGTCCCAATAAACGTTGGGCCCAACCACTTTCGCTACGCCTCCACTTCAAACGCCTTGACCAGCAGGACTCGTCATTCTGTGCTCAGAGCCACTTTTTCTTGAAGACTAGAATACGTTTTTAACTCATTTCTGTGGTATATGGGAATCCTGGCGAGTACAAGATCCGATACCAAGCGTCCTTCTCCAGCAAACAGTTTCTCAACTTCGCAAGGCACGAACCGAAACAGATTTTCCCGCCATCGCATCGATTCCCATTAAACCTCACTAAAGTTACCCCCGCAAAATGGTGCGAGTTATCGGTCGGTTTAACCAGCGAGACAGTCCACGAGCCGCCGAAGAAACGTACAGAAACTCGCTTGAACATTCTCCAATAATTCATGGTGCCGTTCTGAATGCCATCCTCGAGATCGCCGTTACAGGAAGGGAGGGGGTTGCCGATCGTAAATCTCGTTCTTGACCCGAGCTCGAGCGGTATAAATCCGGTCGAGCCGGTAGCGTTCCACAATTTTATTTCTTCGCTAGGCAGGTTTTATCCTAAAATATTATATCCGTGGTGTTAGAGCGTCCCCAGGCGCGAGAAAAGGCGTCAAGAAAGGGTGGCTCGGGCGACATGCACGGACGCAGGGGCTCGCGGGGGCGGGAATCCGCCCGGGAGCACTTGTAAATTCGATTAAACGGATCGAGAGAATCCTGTGAAGAGGTCGCCTCCCTCCTTCCTCTGCTCTCGCGAAATTTATTGGAAAAAATAAACGGTCGTTTTATATCGGGAGTTATAACTACCCGCTTACTCGCCGTAAAAAGTTTGAACTTGCCGGCGGAACAATACGCGCCCTGGTCGTAAAGAGCTTCGTTGCAAACGGAATATTTCCTGTTCTACTCCCACGATTTTTCCCTATCCGCTCTTCGCTTGGGGAAGGAGTCCATTTAGATTTTGTTGGCTTGTAAAGAGAATTGTGAGATATGAGTGGATTTAGAGGAGTGGGGGATAGTTTGAGAAGGTTAGAGGTTTCTGTAAACGTAATACGAGTATGTGAACAGATTTGATTATTTCCTATTTTTTTTAAATATTCTTTCACCCTTCATGAGAGAAAAAGTTGTTAATTATTGTTAGGGTTCGGTTTGTTGTACGACTATTTTATTCTCCATTCTTCGTACTTCTTCTCTTAATTTTACCCAGCATTTTGTTCAGATAACCTATTTCGTAAGTTGCAATTAAAAGAAAGTGTATAAAGTAAATGATTATTAATTAAGGAACTTGTAAATCGTTATATCAGTGGTTATGAAAAGATTCTTGACCTCTTTCTTCGTGCAGCGTAACATCTGATCCAATATTTAAAATATAAGTAGTATCAGAAGTATCTGATTGTTACAATTCAAGAGATTAAATGTACGCCTGCTTAAACTTTCGAAATCGATACTTTCAACAACGAAACCTTAAATTAAAAAACTCCATTCCTCGTCGGTTTTTATATAAAAAACGTTTTATAGTTTGCATGAAATATTCCTGTTGCTATGAAAAAATAAAAAGAATTGATTTTGGAACTGTCATAAAAAATCAAAGCAAATATTAATCCCCTGAAATATACATAGGGTGCTCTGGAATCGTGATACAATTGGTCTGAAAAATAATGTATAACACAACCTATAGTAAGTTACTAGCACGAATATAACCTCTCGTTACTAGTAACGTAACCTACAATTTGTTCTGTCCGCTTCTTTGAGACCTGTATTAGGGCGACTTGGCAATGCATTTATATTAAAGTTCAAGGCACTTCTTGCCAAAGTAGAAAATATAATCTTAAAGAAGATGATTCTCCACGTAAAAGGAAGTTGGAAATTCAGTCTAAAATTTTTTCGTACACGGTTCTTTCACTACAGTTTTTATTTGCAACCTATATCAAGACTCACATTGCGCCAAAAACGAAGCCTCACGTGAAAAATACTTTTGGTCCATATTCCCGATTTGCTTCCTCTCCAGAAATCATCCACTTCCGGTATACGCGATATTTTGGGGAATACCCCGCATTGTTCGCGCAAACGTTAACACGAAATGTCGATCAGTGCAACGGTCTCGCCCGGGGGAACGTTTCAAAAACACTCTGCTATCGCGATTCGAACCTAGCTGGCTCGGGAGCGCAGCACGAAGACGCACGTATCAGATTCGGCGCTCATTTTATGCAGCGCACAGTGTGTCGAATAATCGGAGCGGAAATTCAGCAGGCATTGTTTCCCGGGGCGCAGTTCACTCAGCGCCGGCAGACCCCGTCATTCGAGCCAGTCGCTTTTCCCTCGTCATCGTCATTATCATTGTTGTCATCGTCATCCCTCGGTCCCCGCGAGCACGCCGACTCGTCGGCCTTCCAGACGCGCGGCAAATGACGATTCGACTGGGGGAAGGAAAAGAGAAACGATCGCCCCCTGTCCCTACCCTTCGATAACTACAATCTTCCTCCTTTTAGCGACTTCCCCTCTGAAAGTTCGCCCGCGCGCTTTTTCTCGGCTTCACCTGCCTCTTCTCTCGCTTCATCGGGTCATCTCCCTCCCGACGCCAGCTCACGCTCGTTCTCCCCGTCGCTCCCTAGGTTGTTGTCTTCGCCACTTCGTTCGTCCCTGTTCCTCCGCAAATGCAGCTTCGCCCTTTTCAATCTATTGAGTCGTTCTCTGTTCCCCGATGATTGTTCTCTCTCTGTTCGAGTGCTTTTGTGCACCCCTCCCCGTCGCCTACCGCCCCTCTGGGGACGCAGGAAACAATGTCATCTATCTTCCGCCGTGATCCACGTCCGGTGCATCGCGGCGGAATTACCGGTACTAATACACCGTCGTGGCGACGAGCCTCAAGCATTCACGGCATTCACACACGCGGTCGGCCAACTGGTCCAGATGCACCTACTTATCTGCGTGGCACGACTCCGCCGCTTTTCCGCCATCTCGAGCTGGCACACTCGATCTTGGGACGCTTGGCTGGTTTCACCCTAAAGTGTTGGTAGCATGAGTGAAAGTGGAACGGGTGGGTGTTGAGAAAAGGGGATCGTTGGAGATAGGTTGCTGATGGTACTTGACTACTTTGCGCGGCGAAGTATTGGCCCCTGATGGCCTAAATGCGATGATACTTTGATGAGCGTTGAAGAGCGAGGAGTGGGACCCATCAATTCAATTAGTGTATTTTTAAGGCTGTTGATGTTGTACTGATAGTGAAAGACATTTTGAAGTTGATTCCATAGGTAATGAGTGGAACCTTTCTTTCTTGATTTCTGTTTAAAGAGGTGATTTTTATATACTTTATTTGAAAATAAGAGTAGTGGTATACCAGGCAAGCTTGAGGCCTGGATATAGTGTAAAGCTTATGTGCTCAGGCCTCAAGTTTGCATGGTATACCCATGTAATGTATGTTAGTCCTTGCGGTAACCTTGTACATTGCTACTTCAATGAGTAGGGACATGGTGGATTTAATGTGGTTCTATGGAGTACTGTAATACTATTGATGATATATTTGTGGTAGTTAAATGTACCACTGGGATATTATATATTCTGTATTAAGAGTAGGTTTCTCTATTCTCTATTAGAGAGTAACAGTATTAGCCCAAATGCATGCATAAACTTATTCTTTTATGAGTAATATATTAGTAGTAGTGATATTTTTGAGTGTAGCTCCATAACTTATGAGCAAGATCTTGATTTCTTGGTTTTTTGCGTTTAAAAAATTTTCGTAATTATTTCTTGTCCTGCCATAAAGACGATACTGTTTTGCTACATAAAAAACGCAGACAGTAAAAGTAGAGATATGTCAGTTTTTTCGTTGGTTTCCTAAATTCACTGTTGAATATAACATTCCTCGTTATGTACGGTGTGAAAGAAGACCGTCCTTTATGCATTCGCAATTTTATCTATTCATCTTTATGGGCACTTCCGCTTGTCTCAAAAGCTCCTGGGAAGAGTTCGTAAAAGCTCCGTGGCTGACTTCTCCGCGAGATAATGGGCCTGATATGACTTTATTACGAAGCAGTGCCGTTGCTTAAAAATTCTCACATTGCAGTTTCGTGACAAGACCTTTTTGATTGGACGCCCTTCATTAAAACACGCTAGATGGACTGTTCTTCGCTTTGTATTTTCATTTAAATATGAAATCTGGCCTTTATGAAATATTTTTGTATATCTGATGCAATGTTCCTTTATTAGTATGTCGTTCTAATAACGACTAGTATTACAACAATGCACTTGGTATTTTCAGATGATACCTTGACCTTGATCTTCATGTAGTTGAAATGACCTTATATTATCCAGATCTAAATTGATCTCCAATAACCTTAATTTTGAGGAATTTGGTATCAACTTTAAGTGACCCTAATAGTCCCAACATGGCATTACCTAACCTAACCTCTCGGCCTAATATATCCTAAACTTAACCTTAATTAAATCTTGAACTCCCTTAACCTGACCCTAACCTCAACTAATTTAGACATTTCCAACGTCCTCGATTTAACCTCATCAAATCTGGATAAGTACTTATCTCTCAGAAACATTGAACGCTGTTTCCAACTGTACTTTCTGCATTATGTATTAAGACACCGTATTTCATTTTTATGGGTCCCACTCACCTCCTCAACTACAATTACATAACTTCTCAGAAAGTGTTCAAACAGAACAGGCCACAGGAGGGTGAATCAGGCGGAAGAATATCGAAGCAAGACAGTTACATGAGTTTCGTCAAAGTAGTATCCCCGAATGGTATTTCCGTCCCAGTTGCATCGTGTCTCCATTGTCCGAGACATGAAGATCGATCCAGGCTCGATCACGGTCACGATCGATAGACTATCCACTGATGCATGGACAAGCTGTCATAAATTTCCGAGGCGTACGTCGGGCACGTATGACGAAGACCATCGCGATCCATATGGGGCTGTGCTTCGTACGTGCGCAAGAACACGGCAGAAAAAGGCGACCGGAAGAGGCTGCCCGCGGCCCGGGAAAGTACGAAAAGGAAAATGCGAGTTACATTTCTTCCTGCCCTCGAGAGATTCAATATTTCACCCCTTAGCGCCGTAAGAGATCCTTACGCTCAAACTTTCCACGGAAAATTCACTCTTTCCCACGTGTGTTCCTCCCATCTCTCCTGCTGGCTATCTGCCCCCCTCTAGGGCGATCAAAGTTTCGCACCGCAAGTCCTCTCGCGCAGAAAGTTACTGTGATCCGCGCTCGAGATACGCGATCAACGGTCGATTAATTTCTTTTGGCTGTAGTTTGCAATTGAATCTCCTTTTTTGCGTTCCTAGTTTATACAGGGTGTTCCAGGTTTAATGTACCAAACTTTGTTAGTACATAAATGTCCCAGTAGTTGACCATGCCCCAATACCTAGACACTAACGTTAATTTTATTCAATTTTATTTATAATTGTTTAATATAGCATTAAACAATCTATGTTCACTGAACATTTTTTTCTTACCTAAATTCATAGAATGTTTTGACAAAATTTGGCATCCTGTACATTAATGTTATCGAATTACTATAAATTTGTAATTTTTATAATTGTACAAAAGTGCTGTAGAATATTAATATTCACAATTCTTTGAAATATATTTTATAATTTTATCACTGAAATAAAAATTTGAGTGTCTGTTTAAATCATAATATTAATATTAGTAAAATACTAATATTAGTTCATACAAGTCTGAGAACTGTGATTTCTTTTCAAAAATTTAACATGCTTTGAAGGATTTTGGCAAAATCTTCGAGGTGTTGAAATTGTGTACAGGAATGTAGGTACAGGGGCTTCAAAAGTGGGATGATTAATTATTTATAGTCTTGTAAAATTGTTTTTCTTATCGCTGTTGCATGGTGGACGCGATACAGATGGCTCTTAGGAAGAAAGCGAAAAAGGGGAAAAACAGATGTGTTTACTAGCTCAGGGAAACTTATGACGCCTTTCTGCCCTTAGTAGGTCATAAATCTCGTGCACAAGTGACCGAGTGTGCCGACTCTCCACTTTTCTTATTTGTTTGCCCTATAGTTTTTGTCTCTTTCGAAGCCCTGAATGAATGTCCTCGGGTGGACGAACCCAAAGCTGGCCAGTGTTGATCGCGCGAAACGGAAGAATCGATTTTGGAGAATTGTCCTCAAGGATAAAATCAAAATTCAAGCAATACAATAGTCTGGTGAAGGAAAAATTGGAAATCATATTCTTGATATGTATGAATATTTATCTATTCTTGTGTCTTGTGTATACCATTAATAGACAGACAGTCTATGTTTGAATAAAAAATATGTATTTTTCACATACATATAACTTGAGAAACTTTCATAAAATAATTCACACATAACATTTTCATAAATATATCAACAACCACCTGCAGCTTTGCTTAAACATGTTTACCAGCTAAAAAGAAATTCCATTAAAATTCAATCAGGTTCAACTGATTTTCTTCTTAAATTTCCGATTGCTTTTCACAGTATAGAATGAGGATGGTGGCATAATTAAATAAAAAAGGCGAGAAATCGAGCAATAATTCTTCGCTTCTGGACGAATGCAAAAATATATACATACACCAACACACACATCTTCGTGCAGATTCCCTTCATCGAGTGCTGCACTCTCGTTTCCCTCGAAACAGTTGAATTATTCAAGCTCGTTTCTCCACGACGTCTGCATTTTTCGCGTTCTCCTTTCCACGCAAGAATGAACCTCGCCCCAATCGTTCTATCGTCGAAGATCCGTGCTCGCTTTAAATTCTCACTTCCGCTTCAGGAGAGAGCATCTAAGAAGTATAATTTCACTGAATCGAGGGACCTAATCGGACCAATTTCGTTGTTGCAAGGGCTGTCGAAACTTTAAAATATTTCTCTGGCTTGAATTCAAACGAAAACGATGGAAAAATTAACAATATTTCTGATAATAACACTGAAAAATCTATCAAAATTATGCTGGAATTATAATATGGTAGAATCTTTGAGAAGCAACTTTTTCGATAGAAGTAATAAAAAAGTGCATACATATATTTCATTATTTTTAAAAATTGGAAGATCTGAAAATGTGAAAGCTTCGAAAATTCTTTTTTTTTAAATTAAAGTTTAATAACGCATCAACTGTTTATATTGATTATCAGCGGAAAAAGAGAACAACAGAAAAATAAACTGAAGTGTATTGGGTTTAGGTAAATGACATATAAATAATTTTGTTTCATGAAAAAACGTTGGAATTCACGTTGCAAATTTTAGTGGCGATAAAACTGCCTTCGAATATTAAAAAATGACACAATTGAAGAGACTTCAATGTACATACAGACCTAAAATCTTTCTCTGATCATAACGTAATCACCTACTGTACAGTCTCCTAAAAATTGTAATAATTTCTGAAACCAAAAGCTCCAAAAATAATTATCTATCACATGCCGCCGATCGATCGTGCAATCATGTCGAAAAATCGCTCCCTTGGAACTCCCCCACCCAGCCTCGTACAATACGATACTCGAGCGCGTCACGGCGAAATTAGCATGCAACCCTCGTCTCTGGAATTTCTTCTTCGCCGCTATCTAAATCGTCTCACCTGGCCAGTCACGCTGATGTTAACGTTCGATCTGATTTATCGACACGCGCGATCGTGTCGCGGGTACCGATATACAGAAACACGATTATATCGAACACGGCTGGCAAGGGTATCGGGTTCCCACAGTAAATAAGGGGCGATTCTACCCCGACACGCTCATATTCCAATCTCGTATGCGCGGTTAACGTTTTTGCTTCCGTTTGGAAGCTGCAGTCGACTTATTTGCCTCCGTGTTGGGGAAATTATGGGATTTTCGATATAAGCTCGTCCCTTTTTGCCCCTCCTCTTTCTCTTTCCCTCTGTTTTCTTTTTCCATCGAGGTCACTTGATGGATCGAGTTCTCGGTCGCGGAATTAATCGCGAATTGTAATTAAAAAAAAGGAACGATCGGGCAAAATATAAATTCTGCGGAATCTGGCTTGCCGCGAAACTTTTTCGCGCTACGAGGGACTCGTAAACGCGGTTTTTTCTCGTCGATCGCTGCATTCGAGCATTGTCGATGCCCCGTTTTCGTATTATACGAGACGGGATTCAGCGATCTGCATCGCTGAATTCAGCCCACTTTACTGAGTTCTTTCCTGAGGGAATAATGCTTTTTTTGAGGTTAACCTGTCGATGAGGGTTTCGTGGCTTCATGGGCTTTCGAATGTTGTGGTTATGATATTTGGGCTTCGTATTGTACGAGGCAGTTTACAACGATGTGTGTTCTGTAATTTGGAGCACTGTATCGACTGATTTAACAAGGTTATGGCAAACCTGCAGTTGAGGGAACTCTTCACATAATTGAGAAGTATAATAATAACTATCACATAATTAGTAAGAGGATTTGAATACTAAATAAATAAAAGTAAGTGGAAAATCGTAGTACAGCTTGCCAGGAAATAATTCTACATAAAAAAATAAGGAAAAAATGTGATATACAATTTTTTTCTTATTTTTTTTACATAGAATTACCCATTGACCAATTGTACTACGTTTTTCCACCCACCCTGTATATATTTCTCAGATTCGATAATTAATTTAAATTTAGTAATTAATTTAAATCTGTTTAAAACCAAAATATGTAGAAATTAACGAATATTTTTCTCTAGAGGGTCTTTGAATTTGATGTCAGTTTTGTCTATCTTTTTTGTCCTTTCCTGAAGTAACCATGATATGTGTTTTATAGGGTTTCCACCATCACGAGACGACCACTATGGACATATGCTTTTCGAAGGATCGCTGTAGAGAAGATGAGGAGGACTGCTGATAACATGGCGTACGACCATATGAATCTTTCCCTCACGAAACGCATCCGGGGGACTGATCTAAACATGAAAGAACCGCATTGGATGGAAACTTTCAGACAGCTGTCATTTTTACGGTTGTTGCACAGTGATCGAAAAACCTCGAGTATACTTTGGCTCGAGAGCCACAATTTTATACCGAAGTCGCTGTAGTCCTATCAGAGTTGCCATGAAAATGTTATGATAAGAGGTAATTAGGTCTTCTTTAAATTTCAAAACGCCATTACATTAAATCAGTTATAAATGGGATTCAAAATTAAATTAGATAATTTTGAATAATTTTAATCAGATCAGGTTACTTTTAATACAAGAGGCACTTTAAATACATTAATTAATGCCTATTCTGTACGAAATTTCAATTATAAATTATTGAAATGTTACATTATTGGAGATAGATACGTTTTCGTTTATTATTATTAATAAAAATAAAATATTCACACTCTTATTAAAAAACTTTACATTTAATAATGTTCAACTTGCAGCAGAATGTAATATTTAAGTTTGATAATAACTGTAAATTATCTTATTCGTGGAATTATTGTTTATTTTCAGGTGCAAAAGTTCTTGCCAACCATTCCAAGTTCGAAGTGAGTGTCAAGTACAGGTCGAATGAAGGGGAGGGTCAGTCCCCAGTTGCTTGAGGCATCGAATTAGAAGGGAACCAACGAAACGTCGCTGGAATAAACCAGAGGTATGTCAATTCTCTACCATTATTAATAGAAAGATATTTTTCGTTGTCCTCGTTGCTCGAGTAATGAATATTTGAGGACTTATCGGTATTTCAGCAGCGTGAAATTATTATAATACATACTTTGGAGTAAGTTATTACAATGTTCGAAACTATTTCACGGTGATCTGAAGGAATTACAAATGTTCGTTTCATTATATTCTATTTATAAATTATAATTAAATATTCATTGGCGTATGTACATATCAAATATATGTACATATCATGGAATGAAAACGTAATATGATATTTTAGGTGCAATTTTATAATTAATTGAAGTACGTAATTGTAATATCCAATTAAGTAATTAATTAAAGGCTCCAAAGTAATATAAAAATTGTGAGATGCGGAAGCAAAGAAAAATATCAGCTTTTTTAAGCGAAATCTAAAGATTCATTTTTCTCTTGAATTCTTTTATTTGAAATTTTTATTCACACCTTGTTTGTTTCTTTGTTCGTATATTTCTCGTAAAACTTGCTCATACTCTTTTTTCTCTTTCTGTTTCCACCTTACATTTTCCGCTTCGAAGTATGGTAGAGGTGACCACAGAATCAGAAAGAATGGTCTCTAACTTACAACAGTCTCTCAGGACACTTTACGCGCGTATTGCATGCTCTTTTGCTCTGTTTATATGGTGAATGTCGTGTATCATATTTTCTTCTATTATGTAGCTGTTGCATCAGTGTTCTCATAGTCTTTGGTGCCTAAAATATTTGAGATACATTCTTTAATACTAGAACTACCAACCATTAATTAGGTTTTACTGATAAAGTTAAGATTATGCAACGTCGGATATTTTTTAGAATTGAGTTTTTGAAATCTGTACTTTTTTATATTAGGTTCCAAGGTTAGCTACAAACATATTAAAATTGAAACTATTTAACTTGGAACTTTCAAAATTAATATTCGATAAATTATTACATTTAAAATCTCAAATATCCATGTTCCTTAATTTTCCATAACTTCAAATTTATTTCACGTTTAATTTTAAAGCTAGAGGTTTTGTAAATTCCAATTTTCAAACATGGAAGCATTTTGTTTTTCTCTTCTTGCTTCACAATTTATTTAATCATTCACGATAAAAAAAGAGGTACCCTTGCTCTCTGTGAACATCAATTTTCTATTTTCTCTATTTTCTACCTTAAACTTCGCCATCTCTCGATTTTGATCATGTCTCGCCTGGTTTCGCGTTAACTCCATTTACTTGTCCGAGGAGCAACTTTATCTGAAATAACATGAACGCGTTTCCGCGTCATGAAGTGCAACGAGCGCGAAACGAAACAAGCTGGCCGAGCAGAATGGATTTCGAGCGTTCCCTTTTTGAGATCCCCATCGTTGAACCGAAGTAGAGCGCGGCTGAATTACGTTTGCGCGCCGGAGCTGATGGCACACGTGAGCCGTCAGCTAATAAAACTATTTGTCGTTATTATTCATAACGTCGGCCAGTCTATTTTGCATATGGAGTTCACGCGTGTATTATGACTCCAGCAAATTACTGTCTCCTAGAGCGCGACGACGTCCCCTTGATGCGCATGGAAACAGTTCGTGTTATTATAGCAACAAAGTGTCAGGCTCTGGCCTTTGGTTAATTCATCAGAGGACAATTAAGTTGGATAAATTATCTGCTTTCTGATCAAAAGTGTCGCTACCACTTGTGGAATGTAAAAAGACTGTTATCTGATTTCTTGTAATTCGAATGAGGCGATGATTTTCTTGCTGGTATTATTAATTAAGTTATTGTAGGGATTTTATGTTATCTATTCATTAGTTTTCTAAATTTATCTGATTGTTGCTTTAAATAGATTTGTTTTGAAAAGTATATATCAGGAGACTCGAAAGTTCATTTCTTCCTATGACAATCTTTGAAAGGTTCAAAGGCACCTTAGGTACTTAGCTCAAAGTTTGCATTTTGAATGTTTTTGGGGAAGTTCTTTTTTTGAGAATATAATACAAAATTATTGATAAATTAACCAAGTGCAGAATTTAGTTTTAGAGGTTCGTATATCGCATCCCATAACAATTACAAAATTTTCTATCAAATGAATTCTCGTTATACGTTCGCTAGATTTTACTCGTTACATGTTCATCACTTTGAGGGGAAGATTCTCTTTGACAGATCCTCCTTGTTCCTCTATCCGACACAAGCAGTTCAAGGAAAGCGAGAATTGTTTTCCCTCTACACGATAAATGTTCAAAACCGCTTCGAAAGTTGTGAAAATATAGTATAGCGAGGGGAACTGATAACGATCGAGCCGAGTTTTACACGCAGAGGTTTCGATGCAATTGAGGAAATACCGTGTTTGCCGTGACAATTTGTTTTTTAAGAGCGCATTCGTTAAACAGAGACAGCGCTGAAGCGACAGGCGGAGAAAAAAGCTGCCGATAAATCTAGTTCCGCGGTGACGATGGCCGCGCTGCCCGACAAATCGATCGAAGGGGCTGAGGGACGCTGGGCGGGAGGGGTGTGCGGGTTGGAAAAAAAGTTTAGCCGCCTGGTAACGAATAAAGCTCTCCATTCATCACGTTCGTCTTGTTAATCCACATCGTGATCGGTTAGGAACGAGCGACCGCGCCCGAGAAAGTCGACAGGCAAAGAGAACGCGAAGAATCAAGGACGGAAACGACTTGGCCGCTAGGACAATTAGTTTCATTGAATTTTAATTGCCACCACTTCGGCGCCCTTCTCTGTGGCCATTCTGATTTCATTAAACGTGGAGTTCATCTTATTATTTCAATGGCGCGCCGACCGCAGGACGTCTTTTAGTGTCTCTCGGTCGAGATTCTAGGTTCATCGATTTGGGGGTTCGATTTGCTATGGAATTCCGCTAGGGACATTTCTTTGTTTCTTAAAAACGCTGAATAGGACTTTGATGTTAGCAACAACGTATTTTTAAAGAGAATTTGGGAAAGGATGAGTGACGAACAGTGCTTGGTCTTTTATAGATTTATAACTGGGTCCTTAGACCATGTGTACTACTAGACACGGCATGTATGTAGTGCAGGTATAGAAAATCCACGAACTTGGCTAAGCAAAGATAACTGAACAAGTGTGACGTCACACTGAGCAGAAGATAATTATTCATAATGACTGACACGATATCAGATGCTGAGGCTCTACTGGACGTTACTGACCCTGGTAATCCACGTGAAGCTACGAGCAGCTTCTGTGAATCTAGGCAACCTATTGTTTTAAAGACTACAAAGAGAAGCAAAAGAGTGGTGCAAAAATATGCATATTTCATATTTAATCAATTCAAGATGTGTTCTGAAAGTTGAACATTTTCACATTCTCATTAATGTCGAACAGTTCAGAACATCGATGTGTCACTCTTCTGAAATTGCAGATACGTCATACTAGCATAGCTTAGACTTCTTGCCCGTGTGTGACGTCACGTAGATGATTTTATCTTTGCCTATAAGAGGTTATGTGAAGCCATGTCTATGAGTATACGTGATCTAAGACTGACATTCAGGGTGTGTGGCCTTGGTAGATGGTGAGTGAGACTAAACAGTCCTGTTGGCGACCAATGGCTGATGGTCACGTTGGGCCTGCCAGCTATCGGATGTCGTGTGATTGTTTAGAAGACGAGCGAGTGTTTGGAAGAGGCAAGCGACCCGACGCCGCTAAAGAATAAGAATATTGTTCCTGGAGGATCTGGCCACAGAGTGGAGAAGGCTATGCCTTTTGGTAAGAGGACTATGTTGAACCCCACGGCACTTACCCCAGAACCTGGAAACAGAGCGTTTGGGAAAATCCTCTACTGCTTTTAAAAAGGCTTACTAACATATATTCTGTTCAGGATCCCCTTTTGATAATGGAAGTTTGTTACTCTTGGAGATGTCTTGGGTTATTTTTTAAATATCACTAGATGGCCATAATCTATAGTGTCCTGTAGAGAATATTAAGCAGAATGTGGTATCGTCAGAGAGACAAAAGCTTAAGAAAGAAATCTCACAGATAGAGAATCAGCAAGTGTATTAGGTTTAGTTTCTGATCAGATAACGAGGGTGAACAGCTACCAGAGGAAACTCTTAAGAAGGGAATGCTACATTTTGTACTTTTTCGATAGTTCCATCAATATATTCTGTACAGAAAACATGGTTTTTCCTACAACACTTCAATTTCGCCATTTTCTGGCCATGAATTTCATAATAAATCCACGAGTACCGAATTTACTTCAAAAACTCTGGTACCGATTCAGGCATCGTAAAACAACTACGCGCATAAATCACCGAGGAAAGTTCCATTTCGTTCTATTGCTGTGTATTTTTGGTCGAGCCAACAGGAGCGTTTGTGGCCCACGTTCGAGCGAAGATCGACGCACGTGGGCTGTTTTCCTATTCGCTTACAAATTCTCTTGTCGACGCGGTCGAAGAAAAATATCATGAGGCCAGAGGCCTGAAAAATTCCGTTACAAATGGACACGTCGGTAACAGATTGTCCTCTCGAGCAACAATCATGACGGTAGTTTGCTGTGCCATGCAATAATAACTCAGCGGGAAAAATGGTTTCGAATGCGGAATCGTGGTGGACCACGTGGCTGCTTCATTTCAAAGCTCAATAACTCCACTTTCGTTGACCTTGTTCACTGGTCGAATCGAAGCTTGGAATACTGCACACAATTTTTATTGGTTTTTTAACATACTCTAAGAATCAAAGAATTGTTTCTGTATTCTTTGAACTCAAACAAGCCATTTTTTACTGCGTTTCTGAAAGTATTTCAGTGGCGCTCCAGAAACTTGAATAAAATCTCGAATAAAAATATGGCAGAGGAATTCTCGATCTCTTTTTTCATTAAAAATTTTTTATGGTCTTGTTCTAAGTTCCTTTATCAATGAAAAAATTAATTACAGAGCTACGCTATTTAGCAAATTTTTCCACAAAAAACTGTCCTATTTCACATGTTCATACATGCGCCCTTTGTCTTTGAATCTTCCATGCATTTAATTGAGGAGCACTTTTCCCTGCTTTTCGCCACAAAGTATACAATTCCTACTATTGGATAGCCCGAAGCATTAATAAAAATTTCCATCGTTTTCTCAGAAAAAATGAATACCATGGAAGTGAAGTTCAACATCGTAACAAAGAGGCAGTCTATGCGTTATTAATAGAAATTGGATAGAGGGCGGTCAACATTTCCTTTTGTCAGGTCTATTCAGGGCGAAATTTCCTGAATCGAATATAATAGCTTCCAGAGTGTAATAAAAATTGTCACAGTATCTCCTCCGCGATAAAAATGAAATTCCAGCCGAGGACGAGGAGAATTAGGATTCCGCTTATGAATGCGCGTGTTGATAACCGTGACGATAAGGAGCGGTTGCGGGTGAGACTGCCGTGCTTTCAGTTTTCCCCCCTTTTTTTCTCGCCGAGGCTACGAAGAAGGTCCAGCGGAAGAGAAAAACGCGAGGGAAAAAGCGAGGAAAAAGGTTGCACCGAGCGTGGCCTGGGAAATTCCGCCGCGAGTGAAAGTAGCAATTGAAAATTTTTGACCTCCCTTTTCGACGCGCGTTCCTCCTCGCGTTCAGCGCGAGAAACGTGATCTACACGGGCCAGGGATCATTAAACTTTAATGACATTTGCGTTACGAAATTGGAACCAACCCTTCTGCCATCTTTTTCTTGAAGGGCCAATATGGATCTTTTCTCTTTTGGCGCTATTCTGAACTTCGAAAATATGGAATGTAATTATTCGCTGCTTTGGCCACGAGAAATTGTGATGCCTCCATTTTGAGAATTCTCTATGACGTTGCAGTTCCCTTTATTCATACATTAATAAAATTTTGTAAATATTGGAAGTAGTAATATGTAACAAAATATTATCCACGGTGTACATATTTTTTGATATTTTATTTCTGTCTAAATTTAATAAATCTCATACCAATTTGTACAATACTACAGTCGAGAAAATTGACGGGTATAATTGATTCAGGAATATCTACAAAATTTGAAATGAAATTGGAATTTCACAATTACTAGAATTCTCATAATATCACTACTGGAACTAAGGACTGTAATATTCTATTAGGTTCTATTATTGCATGAAGCTTATAAATTGCTAATAATTTCAATTACTAGTATAATATAAATTACTAAAATTTCGTTCAGAATGGATATTAGTAAAAGTGTATTGGGGGACGTTAATATAGAAATAAAATCCGCACGTACTGAACAACGGAATGGCGAAACTTGGATGTGTAATACGAGCATTCTCCTGCAATCTCATTTTTTTGCAAAAGTTTCGCAAGTACTTCTCCAAGGTAATTACTCAACTTCGGAGAGGTTCGGTGACGAAACGCGTTTCGCGTGTCACCCCCTCGAAACGTGCAATTACAGAAGGATGAATAAGACGGATCAGAGCGTCTGCTGGCCTTCTACAGGGTGAAGGATTAAACTGTCAGGCGATGAATTATCGCTGGAAATTGGAATGAATGCCGCTGTTCTATTGGCGAACTGGATAAGAGCCGTCTATCGAAATAAATTACAATGCTTAACTGGGTGAATCATGTTTATTCACTTAGCTTAAAGAAATCGTAAAAACTACGGCAATATAATAAAAATATTTGTTACAGTTTAATTGTTGTAGTAAATTAGACGTGAAGGAATACGATTAATATTATTGTAAATAGAAAGTTTAGAATTATTTATGAATTTTTATTCAGATTATAATGCCTGGTAAGATTCTTTTTAAGGTTATGCAATGATTTCTAATATTAATCGTCGCCATGTTAACAGTCCTAACCTCAAAATCTTCAAATCATGAAATGCTCTTATATAAACCACATATGTATGAAATTATATGGGGCATTGAGACTGCATGCTGAAATCAAATGGAAGGATAGAGATATATGAGAAGCATATAGCTCCATCTCTTTTACGTCCTCTTGAACGTAAGGCGTCTGCGTTATGGAAAGATGGAGATATATGGGAAATATCTAACTCCATCTCTTTTATGTCCTCTCGAGCGTAATGCGCATGCGTCAGAAAGGTGATGAAAAGAGACAGAGATATATATCTGTGCTCTAATGTTGGTTTCACTGGCCTCTCATTCGAAGTATATCCAATGCCTCATATACTGCCTATCTATGGCGAAAGGTAGTAACTAGAAAAAAATGTGAAATTAGGTTTTTTGCACCTTTAGATAATTTTGGACACTTTGCAACTTCTTTTAGTACAAATAGGAATAAAATTCTTTATTAGACACAGTGACCAGACCTGGCCAACTATCTGGTCAACTAACCCGGAGCTACTGTTCTGTTTCCTTCCATAGTCGAGCAGTATAGTCCTATACACATATGTAAAAAATTACTCTCAAACAAGATCATTGTATAGCCTAAGTCCTCCCAAAAAAGTTACATTGTATCATTCCAAAAGCCAATCTCTGCCTCTTTCAATCCTACCACAAAAATTCTCAAATCGTGATGTCTTAAAATAAAAAAAAGCTACCGTTCGACATATCAGTTGGTGCAGCACAAAACGGCGTTTCAGACGCACTCTGGCTGTCTGCTCGTGGACCCAGATGAATATCGCTGTCTTATCGGCGAAGGGTGGCATGCATCATCTACGAGCACAGGAACGGTGCCCGCGATGCCCGCAGATGGCCGGCGACGATAAGTGACCCTCGTTGCGAGGCCTGGCCACTTATTTTTCCAGAGTGTGCGACGGGATGAACGAGGCCGCGTCGAGAGCGGGTGAAACAGCAGGAGAAACAGAAAGACTGGGCAAAAAGCTTAGGGGCGAGGGGGCGGGCGGCGGAGGTGGAAAGAAAAGGGGGGGAGGGGGAGGCGTGGGTGGTTGAAAAGGGAAGAAAGAGGGGCGCGCCGATGTTTCCGTGCGAATGGAAACGGGCACGCAATAGAAAAGGCCGGGACTCTCCAATTTGCTGAGAGCCCTCCATCTCCTCGGCTCTCTTCTTCTTTCCTCTGTTCTTCCTTGCTCCCTACTTCAGCCACGTCCGTTCCGTTTCTTCGCCAACGTGCGCGTTCACACTTCGCCCTCCGACTATCTTATTACGCCTGCTCCCATTCGTTCGCTCCTCCCGCTGCAGCCGCTCGCAAAACTAAATACTCGAGCGTTAATGGCCACGCTTCCCGGCCGGTGCACCTCTTAACGAAACTATTTCGTCGAACATGATCCCTCGCGAGCGCATCTTAGCTGAAAACGACTTGGGGTTTAAGCTGGGCAAGGTCTGGGGGACGGGGAGCAATTAATTGCGAGAGTTTCGCTTTTGGTGGACAGGGGGGATTGTCTGAACGCTAACCGCAGTCTTTCTTACCGCTGGCGCCCTCTAGCTGGCGCGCTTACTAGTCCGCCGCTTAAGTCCCGAGTTTCGAGAGTAGTTTTGTTACGGTAAGTCGAAGATAGAGCGATTGTTTTGGAAAATTCGTCTTCTTGGGAGGAAGAGACAGAATCGCACTCTGTGAAATTAGAATCCTGTGTTATGTCAGAGCACAGTCATTATGACAAATTCTGTCGTTTTAGATTATTGCCATCTTCTTATATTTAATCACTTCAAATCAGTAACCACGAATTTTTTAATTTTGAGGTTCTGAAACCTTAATAAAGTCGTACTATCTCAGGAAAATTTTTCAGAAACTCGAGCTAGGAATAAGTTCTCTTACGTGTTTCATCTGAACTCCAAGCGAGTTTGAAATTTCTGTAGACGTCAGTTTAAGTGTTAAATTCGAAATCAGTTTATTTCTAGCTTCGCTCCTCGTTACATTAGCTGCTTCATGGTTCGCCCTAAAAGGTTGCCTCGCGTTTTATTGGACGTTGTTTAGAAACACGTGCTCTATTATTGCCATGGTTCAGAAACAATGCTCTTCCGCCGCGCCTTTTTAAACGCGCTGCTCCGGAGATGCTCGGGATCCGGGCGAGAACGTGCACGTTCGGCAGACATTTCTGTAAAAGGCACTTAAGCCTTTAGAAGTGAAGCACGTTGAGCGATGTTTCTTCGCGATACTCCAATTTTCCCCTTTGTTCCTCATCGAGAGCTCCTCTGAGCGACACGACGAAATGGAAAACGTTGTCGATCGATTAATCGTCAGGGGAGCTAATCTTCCTTGAAATAGAATTTTATGAAGTTTATTCGTGGAAATTTGTTAGGCAACATTTTTATTCTTAGCGACTCAGTATATTAAAATATGGAACAATATCTGTGGGTAGTCAGTAACTAGTACATGTATCTATAGAGCCAGACATAGAATTAGGAATGTAGTCCTCTGGATGATGAGACACGAAATTAGTAGTAGTCTCTTATGTGGTTGGATACAGGATTAGTATTATAATTTTTTACGTGGTCGTACATGGAGTTAAAGGGATGTCCTCTAATCTGGTTAGATAAGCACATAGTAGTATAATGCACTATATAGTCAAACCTCGGGCTGATAGTAGCACAGCTTCTTATGTGGCCTGGCTCGAAGGTAGCAGTATAACTTCTTATATGGTTAGTCGTGGAGGTAGTATAGTCCCTTATACAGTCAGTCATCTCGTCAAGAATATATCCTCCTATGTTCTGAGACAGTGAGTACGTAGTAGGACCCTTTATGTAGTCAGATATTAAGTTAGTAAAATATTTTCAATAGTTGCAAGTATTCCTCATCAACTAAGTGGTTCCAGAATTTTGAAAACTAATTATAAAAAAATGCTCAATATATTGCAGCTGTATTACAGTTATTTTCCATTGTATGGTATACAAAGTTTGTAAAGCAAACTCCTTTCAATGTCAAATTGAAATTAAGACACCCTGTCTATAACGAGCTCCAGTGAAAAAGAACTCTCGAAAATTAACTTCTCTTATTTAAGACCTGGTCCATCGAAACCGTTTTTCCCGAAAGTATCCTTATCCCATTCAGCTTCCCTCGAGACTTCCTTTTAGCCTGGACGGGTTAATTTGTAAATCTTCGTTAAGTGCACGATCCGACGGTTCCATTCGATTCTCCGCCACGCCGGCCCTCGCAAGTCCTTCTGAAGCCAACGACGAAGACGATCGCCTCTTCCTTTTCAGCCAAAGAGGTAGGGGTTTGCTTCGATTCGTCGGTATCAATAGACGGGTAACTGCGAAGTTCATCCTTTGAGACTTGGCTCGCTCTTTCCAGGGACGGGCAGCTTGGTCAACCGATTCGTTTCAAGGACCTCTTGAGAGAAGCTGGCGAGTTAGGTCGATGTTCGCCTAGAGTGCCGAATTTTCGCTAGCAATAGTCGATTTACATGCTCTGTCATGATCACGCTCTGATGTGTCCTCCTAGACTTCCCTCGTGGTCGCCTCCGCTACTATTAACTAAAACTGGCAAAGGTGGAATGAAGAAGATTAGTAGTCTTTGTAGCGAAGAAAATGCCTTATGATCACCTGAACTCATAATATAATTTATCATCTTTTAACACAGTGTTCTAAGACATAAACAGATGCCAAGTTTGAGACTTTCACGACTTGGTTTGCTAGCACTTCAGGCTTTTGGGTATAAACAATATCAGGGCTTATCTATTTTCATTAAGGATTAGTGGTTAGTTTATTGGCTAATGTAATTCGTGGTCAGTGACGAGTAACATAAGACACTAACACTGGAGAGTACTACCCAGTATCCTAGGAGTCCTGATGGAGATAGTTTTAATGGTGGCTAGACCCATACCCAGAAGCTCGTAGTTCCACAAACTGGCAGTTCTCTAACGATGAAAAGGAAACACAGAATTAGCACTACGAATATTCAGCAACCTGCTGAGCAGATATTACAACCCCCACACCCATCCTCTCTTAAAGAAAGTCACAGATGAGGTTGATAACATTTCCTGGCACTGGTTCAAGGTTCCTTCTCCTAAATCCACATGACTGTACCCAGGTCTAACTTCAGAAGCGCACAATCCTCTACTCGTTTCCACGAATAGATCACATTTAGCCCCAAAATATGGTTCATTATCGAACTTGGACCCAGGCAGTGGTCCCGTTCATACCTCATTGACTATCGCCAGCGCCCATAGTCGTTCCCAAGGGCGATTAAATCGGGGCGCCTGAAAACTTCGCGCGGATTCTGTGGAGTTTGGAGCTGGGGGCATTAGCGAAACGGAAAAACGGAGAGGGTTGGAGGTGGGATGGTCTACCCGTTGTGTAACAAGAAACTATTACCGAAGTCGTCGATATAACCTAGTTGTTCTAGGCCATGGTAATGAATGCAATCGCGTAACGGTGCTTTTCATGCGTTATAGCGAAGATAAACACGGAACGGTTCCAAGGGAGCCAGTCGAGAGAAAATTGAAAAGTATGCGAGACTCGTCCTTGTGAAAGAAGTTTACCGAGAACTCAGTTGCATACACTTATGGCTGGTTACACTGTGTTTACCTGACTTTCCGTAGTCCCAAGAGGAATACGGGATATGAGGATTCCAAGTGGCTATGGTACCAACGGTTTCAATACTCAACCAATGCTACGTGTATTCTCTTCCTGCGTCTCGCGATTCCGCATGGTCGAGGCAGGTTTGATACAGTTGTGGGCAATGGGATTCAATAGGTATGGAGATAGGCAAACTACACCTGATAAATTCTATGGATAATTTTCATACGATAGGGTGGAGAAAAGTGAACAAGATGGTACTATCGTATTCCCCGGTTAATTGATCGTAAATAGCATTCACTTAACGGGGTAACACTATAGGAATTCAGAATTGAACTTTAGAGTCCAGAGTTCGGGAGATCCTTATAACTACATTAATCCCATAATTTTGGAATACAGTGTAAAACTGATTACTAGATCCATCAGAAAGTTTCCTTTTGCTTTTATATGAAGGAGCTGTCAACACTCAAAGGAGCCGTTAAGAAGCTCATCCATCTACTACGATAAAGACCTCGCAATCAGCCTTATTAAGAAATCCAGAAGGAGCATTCGAGGCTCCTAGTCAGACAGGCTAAAGTAAATTGAAAAATCACGGCTGCGGGGTGGCTAGGTAGTTTCTGGAGTCAGATTACGCATCGCATAGATTACTCCCGCGTTTTCGGAGAAAACGCTTCGGTCACGAGAACGGTTGGCGATGGAACAGGTCGATTAAGAAGATCAGAATCGGAATTGCACTCTTTCCATGCATTGTGCTGGAGGAGGTCTAGCTGACGTCGTGAAGTGGTTCCACGTAGGGGTCGGAAGGTCAAATTTTATCTTCCCTCGGAATTCCAACGCCTTTCACCCACCATGAGCACTCTTTCATTCGGACGTTTCCTCTTCACCTCTTTCTCTTCCCCCCTGGGAAGGGGGGAGGTTTTCCCGCTAGAAATTCGGCCGCCACTCGCAATCTCGAATTTGCATCTCGTTGCCTGCGCGCCAGCGATTCTCGGTCCGATCGTCGGGGGAATACGAGCTATCCCTATCGAACGAACAGAGACAGGGCAAAAGTTGACGGAAGCAACGGGGTATTAGGATTCGCGCTGTGTAGTCACGGCGGATCGAAGCGTTCGATGGCTGCATATAGAGAAGAGGTTTTATTCGTGGCTCCCTGCTATACTGACGCTGGAGCTCGACTCCCTGGCCGACGGTTTTTGGTTGATTAATTCGGGGCTCTGCGCTTACCGGTCATGCAGTCTTCATATTCCACGAACTATCCCCCTGCACTTTTTTCGATCTAATTTAAATATGATAATGATTTTTCTGGACGCTTGTGTGGGGAACACGTGGGACCTTGCTCGAAGAGATTTAAGTATGTTTTGGAGGGGATAAAGCAGGCTTAATATGTAGTTCTAGAGGACTGATTAAAATTCTAATTATTGTACGAGAGAGTACTTCTTGAGGTCTGGGGGGATTCGAGGGCGTTTGAAGATTCAGTTAACTTTGATGAGCAACAAGTGATAATAGGAAGCGTGACTTTAAAATGACTCGATTACAGTCAGATATGATTCAGATTTAATCTGTTATTAACTTCAATGGAACTCTATGTAATTTGAATTTAGTTTAGCAAGTAGTAATCCTGGTACTGTGCAGAGCTGGTAAGATTATACCCCAGACACATTTTGACATAGTAGTAATTTTTTGCACATAGAAGGTACTATTTCGACCAATAATATGCTAGATTTGAAAGTGAGTGTGAAGTCAGGCGATCGATACGACTGTAATCGTAGAGATTTTTTCCAGATGCAACCTTTCTAGCTCTGTACAGCACTTCAGCTTTTGAATCTGTGATTGAATCGCTTGGGTTTCGTATTTGAAACGAATGACTCCGATTGGTCCCGACTTGCCTCGAAGGGATCCGAGCGGTTCCGAGTAGAGTCGGAGGATTCCGAGCGCTCCCGAGTGGTGTCGAGGGATCCCGAGTAGCCTCAAAAGATCCAGAATGTACCCAAATTAGTTTACTCGTTCTACAAAATCCATTCGATTTACAAAATTAAATTTAACTGTACAATTACGCATTTATTACCGCCAAATTGAGGAATTTCTATGATTAGTAGTTTCTATCGTTTTCATTATATTGGGTGATCGTTTTAACGAGCAATTTGATAAAATCGTCGGCCCGATCCTTTTGATTAGAACGTATTAAATTCAAGCCAGGGACAGGACGACGTCGAATTCCGTCTCTGTGTCTACAATTTTCGCGCATTCAGAGAATTACAGAGCTGGCGTGTCGCGTGTGTTTAAATTAACAAAGGCCATGTCATAACGAAGTGACGGCCTCTCCCCCGCTTCCCTTCACATACGTTAACACAGGAAACAATCGCTAAATTGTGCGGTTGAAAATGTTCCATCACCAACGTTGGAAATATTACGCAGTAAAAGGTGTGCCATTCTGCGACAACTGTAAATAATTTCCCGTTCCTCGCAACTCGTACACTATGACAATTCCTCATTCATCTTTCAGCTACAGAATCGTTTGACAGTTCCATCAGTGTAATACCAAGTTACTATTATTGTTATACGATCACGAGACTCTCTTCTAAGGAGCAGAGAAGTTCTACAGAACAGAGAATGTTCTAAAGAAACATGATGACAACACGGTGTTCCAGGGCCCACCCAGTTGCTTAATCCAAAGCGTCTTTATCCTGGCGAAGAGGTCTCTGGGCGCAAAGGATACGGAGGCGCAGGAGATGGCTTAGACAAGGGAGAGTGAAACGTGTCGAAACGACGGGATCCGGACGGTTTAGTTTGGCTGAAGTTACGGGTTACATTGTTGGCCTGTTTCCAACGAAAGTCACTAGGATGTATATCGCGGCTTTGTAAGGTCGCTCACGGGCACGCACCAGCCGCGATCGATATCGAACTTTCCGCAACGTGACGGCAACGGGTAACGAGCCTCGACGTAGCACGACGAAAGCAAAGTGGATTGTCCGTGATTCATGCATTGATGATTGGTGCAATTGTCATGTCAACGAGTGGCCTCACGGCCGCTTTGATTCACTACCCGCGACCGTTCCACGTGAAACTACGGAATTCCATTACCAGCGCCGGTTGTCATCCTTTCGTCACAGCCAGACACGAGCCCACTCGAGGCACGCTGGCTGTCCACTTGTTTGACGGCACTGGAAAATTATCTCCCCGCGATACCTCGCTCGACCAACGTGTCTGAGTACCTGATCGTTCCGACGTTAATATTTTGTTCTGTTCTTCAATTCTTTCGCTGATTGCTGTTGCTACGGGACTTACAATTGATAGAAACAATGGGACTCAGAATCCATGAAGTGCCTCTGTCCTTGACGAGCTAGATGCCCAAGAGCCTGTTCGCTACACATTTTGTCTAGTGTTCCCTCGGAGCACTAATAGCAAACTCGTTGCGCAGGGACACCTACAATCAGGACACCCTTTCAGGGCTCCAATTCCAATTTCAAATGTCTCATCCCACTACCCACTGCCTCAAATTTGCTACCTATTCAAATGCTCGAACACAGAAACGATTCGCAAATAGTCCCATCACTTTCAAGATCATTTCCACTGTCGCTTAGGCACCTATCTTCCCAGATCTGTCTGCCTATTCCCCTGATCTCTCTCTGTGCCCTTCATTTCCTCCTCGTTCGCGAAATCGTCGGAATCGTTCCCATTGGTAGGGGAAGATTCGGCGGGTTCTCCGACGTAGGTATTTCCGGCGGACTCAATTCCTTGGATTGCGCAATCGCCGGCTAGCACTCGAACCAGCGGCGTATTAGAACGTCGCTGCATCGTTCGCACGCCAAATGGAGCACGCTCGCTCATACTTGTCCCGATTGGGCGGTAGACGCTTGTTATCCCATTACCTGGATTATATTGTTTTATGCGAGGCCGTGGCCTCTCCCTTGTCTCCCTGGATTATAACCGCGTCAGATTGATCGATAGCCAGACATCGACCGCTAGAATCATAGGTAGATAGCCTCTGTGGCTTGGTCCATCACAGAGACCAGTGCGTATTTTTAGATTTATGGGAACCCCCGAGTAGGAATCTGAATAAGAGGGGACTTTTTTATGATGGAGCTTTGATTAACTTTTGTGTATTTAATCATTGGACAATTAGGTATGAATTGAACCCTTTAGCAGAGGCGTTGCCTTTTTCTGGGTCTAAATTGTTGGAAGTTGAATCAATATTTGTGTGCCATAAAGGTGATTTTAAACTTTGTGGATTATTGTGGAGATGGAATCGTATAAGTTTGAAATTCGATGATTTCTGGAAATGTTAAAATCTGTGGGACTGTGGTATATCAGGATGAATCCATTGTGTAGTGCTTTCGAACTTTACGCGTGAACAGGTCTTGTTTACTGCCGAATCTTTGGAAACTGAAATCCCTTCCAGCTTACTGCTCGAACTTCGCGAAGATACGTTGAAAGTTGTTCTCGATCTAAGGGGATTTATGTGTACTTCCACCTACACACTTGTTGCGAA
Source organism: Calliopsis andreniformis (assembly GCF_051401765.1). Classification (NCBI taxonomy): domain Eukaryota; kingdom Metazoa; phylum Arthropoda; class Insecta; order Hymenoptera; family Andrenidae; genus Calliopsis; species Calliopsis andreniformis. The sequence goes on along the minus strand of NC_135068.1, from coordinate 7,339,197 downwards.
ATCTGCGTTGTAGTGGGCGACCTGGGGAAAAGGTTTTAAATGACAGAATAATAGCTAAAAAGAAATTTCAATTGATATGGGGGAAAGATATTCAATTAGCACAGCCGCTTCTAAATAATTCTGCTCGAACTTTTCATTTCCCGATTTGTCGTCTATTATTTGCGATTTCTCTTCTTTATGACGTAAATTTTATTGCAGATAGAAACTACGAAGGTGCTTGCGTGGTCGATATCGCTATGAAACTTAAGATACTGGTATCAAATTTATGTATCAAGTTCGGGACTAAGACTGGCCGCCTTCGCATTCCGGACCAATACGATTGGGCGCCTTCGTATTCCGAACCAATACGATCGGACTGTAAATGCGACTTTTCTCGTAAAATTTGGTATTAATATACAACTGGCGTAGCACACATATGCTCTGCCTTATGTTAGCCAACAAGAAATACCGTATTTCAGTACTTCTAACATTTATTAGTCAATCTTTTTTACTTCTCACCGACCACTATGTACGCGGAGAAAAAGTGTTAAACTAAAGTTATTGAAGTCTCTTGTAGAACTTACAAAGGTACTCTAACAGGTCTGAATTTACTAGATTTGTAGATTTAACAAGACAAAATCTTCTGCAAGATCTGTATGACCATTTATTCCATGAAATCTTGTCTAGTCACATATTACGTACATTTGGAATAGACCAGTCCAATCAAAGATAACCGTGACTTCTAAAACTCCCTCATAGAAGTTAGCCGAGATATCGTCAATCGCCAGCTAGTGACTGACAGACTCGCAGGATGGGAGAGCAGGGGCAAGATCAGATCGATTTATCGTCGCGTAAAGATGGCCCGTCTTTCGAGTCGATCGTCCGCTGCTCGATAATCGAGTGTCGACTGGATTCAATGGGTCCTCGGACAGGGGACAATCACTCTTATCGGAGTCGCCGGGATCACGATAATTTACACAGTGGCCCCGTTTAATCCGCGCGACGCCCGAGCGGAGCAACGCGTATATCGGCCCGTGTGCACGCGCGCGGGATGTCCTCGAGGGTCGGTCCTTGTGTCACTTACAAATTACGGGACGCTTTTACACGGCCGCCGCTAGAAACTTCCTACAGGATTAACGCAAACGTGTAAACCGTCCGTGGGGGAGTCGGCCCACGTCCGACAGATTAACGGATTAAGCGGAATTCCGCTACAATGACGCGCAATTTCTGCCCGTGTACCTCTCTATCGCGCCACCCTCCCACCCCATCGCTGTGTTTGTCCCGGTTGTGCTTCTTCTGTATGGCAGGATTCTTCGAACAGGCGCTCTTAAAATCCTGTTCTGTGCACAGTAAAGCTAAAAGAAAAATAAAATAATGCAAAATGAATGTAATATGGTCGAAAAAATAAAATTGCTGTAACAAAGTGTTAGGATTAAGAGTAGGATTAGGGAGAACGATTGGCTATGGTATTTAAGCGGAAAATTGAGATATGGAGTGGTGGGGTGTGCTTGTGGTGGGGGACGCCTTTGGTGGGGGTTAACCACTGCGTGACCTTGGACAGACTAGTTAATCTGGTAGTCGCTATATAGGGTGTTTCACGCTACTGACCTAGTCTGTAGCTTTTAAATGGTAAGAGATTGACAAAAATTTTATTATACAAAAACTTAAACAGTAGTGAATGATAAGTGCTTTGACGTATGTCTACTCTGAAAATGGAGGCGTTTCGATGATTTCAAAGTCATCTCTATTTTTCTCTACGGAACTGTACAGTTTTTATGTACAGCCAGATGTTTGTATTCATCTTCTGGAAGAAAGTATTAGGGTACTTAGGTCGAAAATTAAATTCTTTAGAAGATATTTTAGCTTTATTATTTTCAGTTTAGGTCTTGTCTATGATACTTGCTCCATATCAATCGCTTAAATTATTTATAAAGAAAAACAAGTCGATTTGAAACAAGTTGAATAGTAAAGAAAAACATGAATCCAGATTAAACAGTGTTATATTCTTTATACCCAGAGAAAGGACCATTCGCTTTACCCATTAAATATAAATATATAAATATTGAAATAATATTCACCACAATTTTCGCAAACATCCAATATGTAATTTTAAAAAAACAAATTACTCGATGACATCTGCACGAAAAGCATGTACCATTATTCGTTACCTCTTTTATACAATTTCCCTTGATTTGCAACAATTTATTTGCCATATAAATATCCGATGCAAGCCTCTTATACCAAATATCGAAAATCTCTCTCATCCTCTCCCCCCTCACGAGGGAAGCTTGATCCAAGAATATCAAAATATCGCGACGCGGTCAAAAATTCATTCCCATGCAAACTGCATTCGGCTGTGTTGTAACGCGCCGTATTGCACGTATAAACAATTCACGTATTAACTTATTTAGCAGCGCAACGCGTCGCTGTAACGTGACGCAGTGAAATTTTCGTAAACTCGACAGCGTCGATTATCGCGTTACACGTACAGCTACTCGCTCCTCGAGCGGATCGTATTATTTTACATGAGGAGGGGGGCGCTCGCGATTTATCACAGGATTTATCGTTTAATTTCGAGGCGCGTGCGCGGCGCGAATCGCTAACTAGCGAGATTATACGGAATCATGGAAAGCCCAGCGCGATATTACCCAGGCCTGCGTTTACTTTTTCGACCATTATTCACTGTGCTGGTCGCGTTTAATTATTTTCCTCGAAGTCGTATAAATCTGCATCGCGATTGATCAGTCGCGATCTGGACGTTGCACAATGGCTGAATGCAACGGGATTTCTCTCGTAATCGTATCGTTCGAAAGCGTTTTAAAACGGTTCCACGCGGGCGGCCGCGTATTTTTAGTCCCCCTGAATGCACACACGCGCGCGTGCCTGCTCACGAACACAGACGGGACAGACAAATGGATATTGACCGTTATTGGCCGTATTCGTTGGTGGAGAATAAAGAACAATGGTCTCCCACGCCCCTGCTCCGCCTCCCCCAACATCGAAATACATTTTTATTATTGGCCCGACACGCAGCGCATATTCATCCGCCGAAATTCTTTCGTGATCCAGACAAATTTCATCACTATCCCTGTGTTTCACTGTCAATGTCCAACGAAGATTATCGACCTTCGTGTTCGTTTTTCGCACGATGAAGTTGCTGAATATTTAAAAATATTATTGAAATATTTGTGCGCGGGAATTGGAGTGTTTTATAATTTCGTTGAAAAATGGAGAATCAACAAATAACTAAGTAATAGAAGATTTAGTCGTGATTACTTCCTTGGACTGTTTGGTGACCCTAAAACCACGTTCCCGTGGTAAATTTTGTAGTTCTGTGGGGTACCTGTTTTGTACATGTAGGAATGTGGCTTAAGGTGGATGGGAAAACAGGTTGAAGAGCTCTATTGGTAAATGATATCTTTAGAGATCAGTTTCTGATGACTTATTCGAGGGTATCTTGGTTTACGATTATGTCACGTGGGAACGTGGCTTTACGTACACTTTATACATAAACTTAAAAAGTTTCTGTCTTCCAGTAATGAGTATCGAAACTATGTCACTAAAAAATTACAGTCATTAGACTTTAACCTTCAGCTATATTTACACATGTGCAATTTTTAGTAAAATACATGCCTAAAGCCACATTCCCACAAGTTTTATGTGCATCGTATACGTAAAAGTGTGGCTCAAGGGATGCAGGGAAGAAGTTTTAATACAGTTTCTTTCCCGATTCCTTAATGGAATTCTTTCTAAACTTTCTAACAATCGTTAAAATCAAGTTTCGATGGAGTGGGTCGCTTAACTCGCCGTTTAACACGCTCCAGACACTTTCATCAACTCATTTGCTAGAAGTTAAGCGTGTGACGGCTCCTGTGCACTAGCGACAGGTTGCTCGCGTGCATTAACAGTTTCTTACGCCAGCTTTAATATCGTACATGATTTTTGGTCGCATAAGATATTACAGTAGAAAACAAAAATAAATTAAAAATTTTATTAATATCATCTAATTAATTTTTGTAAATAATTAGAAATATCTAGACTATTTTGTTTCAATTTTTCATTATTTTGTTAACCATGTAATACGGACCAAAATAAACATTTATTTTATTTTTTTAAATGCATTGTTTAGGCAGGATGTTGTAACTTTTTTCTCAGATAAAGCATGATAAAATATTATTAATATATAATATTTGTTTCTGTTATTCAAATCAGCTAGGTAACTCAGGCAGGTTTAATTCTCTGGCGACCTGATAAAATTTCGCTGCGCGGTACCGCTCACGTCACAGAATAGGATTCGTCGCGGGGAAAAGTTCGTAGAAATTTTTGCGGATTCACGCTAGCTCCGTTTAAACTTCCAGATCGATTTCATTTGCATCCGCATTTTGTTAACCGTCGACGAGGCCGCGTTTCATTTGATCGTTATTCAGCATTACTGCGTGCTGTTCGCGAATCTATCGTGAAAATATTAATAATTGCAATTTATTCAGGTGTCAGAAGCTTTTGAAGTTTAAAACACGTATTAAAACATTCCTGTCTGACAAGGTTTGAAATAGCTGACATAGTTACACAGAATTTCTCCTCAATAGAACATCCCGTAAAACATTCGAATGTATTGTTATTTTAAATTAAAGTTCAGTTTATGTTTGAAAATATGTTTGTAGTGTCAAAGACAATAAATGGATGCGAAATTGGCAATCTCCTGTTGTTGAAATTTCTGAAAAGGTTCGATCAAATGTTCCATTCTTATATTTTGTTAAATTGCGTCAAACGAAATAAATCACTGTGAAAATGCACAGAGTTGTTATAGAGTTTTTGGATAAAATTGCAAAACATTGCGAATTCGTATTGCTTCGGATCGCCAAATTATTATAATTGCTAAATTCAGATTATGTACTATTAGTTAATATCAAAGAAAATATGTTACCACCAAAAAACACGATATTGTAACAGAAGCTTTCTAAAAAATTGTAAAAAATGGCGCAATCGTGTTGCTCCGGAACGCGAAATTATTGTAATTGCTAAATTCATGTTATATTCTACTAACTAATATCAAAGAAAATAAGTGACCGTCAAAAAACACGATATTGTAACAGAAGTTTTCTAAAAACTTGTAAAATGTGGCGCAATCGTGTTGCTCCGGAACTGGAAGCCATTTCATGTATCAAGGTAACTGTATATTTCACAATTTGAAACCAAATAGTACGTGCAACTATAAAGAATAGCAATTTCATGTTCTAAAATTGTTCGAAAAAATAGATACAACTTTCTAGCAATAATTTACAAGTAATTATATAAAAAAATATTAAATTTTAATTATGACGGAGAAAATTCCTTAGGGAACACCGAGAAATTGAGATTAATAGCGTTTGTATCCTTCTTACGAGTTAGGAAATTCGTACCATTGAAACAGTCTTGTCAGACGGTTGCATTCGGAAGCAGACTTAATGGAGTGTTTATTCGACAAATCCGAGAACGAAGTCAGCGATCCATTAATCGCCGGCAGGGAGCCCCAGGAGTCAAAGTTATACGCGCGGTCGTCAATTCGGTTTTCATTGACAGTGTCTGGTCCGAATTTAGTGAGCTGGGCGGAGACAGGAAACGAATCGTGGTTGACAATGATTAATTGGCGGGAAATGGATCGGTGTAGTTACGACTTCCATTTGCAATAACAGACGGAATAAGGAAATGGTGGGTCTGAGGTTTCTTCTGCGTTCGGGAAGTGCATGGTTTTCCTGATGAATTTAAAAACTGGACCAAAAAGGCCGAAATCGAATCTCAACTGCTTGCGATTCTCACGAAAACACTTAGTTGCAAAATGAAAGTAGGAAATTTAAAACAAAAACGATTTGTATTTATCATGTAATAATTTCTAGGTTTGCGGAGTTATTTAAAGTTCTAGGGAGCAATATGTGGGTATTCTACTCTTTGAATTCCTTGCCTGTAGTTTACGTTCTGACACCAAGTCTATAGAGATTCATGAAGGGAGCAACGAGCAAACATCCTTCTCGTATCACGAATGAACAGGTCTGTTCCTTCAATGTCAATGGCTGATACCAGACTACCGTGGTAGCTCGCATTGAGCACGTTCGACGACAATTTCTCACGTACGTCCATGCATTCAGAGTAGCAATCGGGTTAAGGGCGGCCAGTATCGAAGACAGTTTACCTAGTCTTAGCTATACGTATAGAGCGTACCGAGTTCCAGTTCGTGATCATCGAGACGATGTAATTTCGAGGCAGTTGCCCGTAGCTCCCTCGGGTGTCGAATAACTTCCGGCCAGGGTCGAGACGAAGGTCCAGGTCAAATTCTGGCCGAGAGGTCAGGCCTTGGTTTAACCTGCCTCGCCTCAACGACCCCCGAATCCCCCGACAAATACGCGGATGTCTCGTAAACTTTTGAGACATACCGTTGAACTTCGTCGATAGTCTACTTTGACGTGTCCTTCCTGTGGAGAATGTAGTAACTTGCTATTGAACGGGCAGGATTGTAGTGAGGTGCTCGAGGGACTCTCAAGTGATAGGTTAAGTGATACCCTTCCGCTATTTTATCACTCATTGAAAAGATTCTATAGACTTGACACTTATTCAGTTCAATATGTCTAGGGTTTCTGTTGTCTGGAAGCTGAGCTACTTATGTCCCTAGGCGTTTGACTCTCAGAGTTCTCAAATGTCCTACCTCATTTCCAACCACTTCTGCAAGCTCACCACATTTCTTTGGTCACAGTGTAATTATTAAAGAATCAATACTAGTGTAATCAGTTCATCTAACTACCAGGATCCATGATGGTCTCCCGAGGTACCTCAAATGTGTTCGCTTAAGACGTCATCAGCAGTTCGCCAGTGAATCTCTGAAAAATTAGGTAAACACGATTGGTTCGCGAATGTCGGAAGCCAGTTCCGACTCTTCTTTTTACGCGCCACAGGGGACCCCAGGGTAAAAGTTGGCCGATGGGACGAGCGGATAATTCGACTAACAAGCTTCCACGAGGAAGTCGCGGGAACCAAGCCAAACCAGAAAGCCGCACCTCCAAGATCCTCCAGCAAGATTACAAAGAGATCCAATAAGAGAGGAACACTTTTCGGCCACGTACTTGCGTCCCAGGTCACGTGTCCGTGGGGGATCTATACATGTATACAAATAAGTCTGTGGGGATTAATATGGCACGTGAGATCGTTCAGAGTGTGTGATGTAATTCTTCGAGGAACGAGGTTGCAGGTAGGAAGTGTCCGAGAATGGTGTAATTGAGAATTACTATCTCGTTCTCCTTGTTCTTCAAACTCGGAATCTTTGGACATTTCTTACTTTCAGTTCGTAAGAAATGGAAAAGGAGAGTTGCTCAACTTTTTATTGGAAGTATAAAACAGTTAGAGTGCAGAATCTCTGTTGAAAAAGGGTTCTGTGTTACTAAAAGGTCTTTCACGATGTGTTCTAAATCCTGAAATTGAATGGAGGTTTTAAACGGTAGTTTTGTAGTAGGTATTCAAGTTGTAAACGTTTTTGTGATTAGAGTATGTGGAAACGTATCTTAAAGCTCATGTAGTTTCATTAAAGTTAGTTCAGTACATGTGTAAACGTGGCTTTATGTACATCAAGTTTAATTAATGTGGTTTCTTTATCCCAATAAAATATACTTTAATCAGTAAAGTTATTTTGCTAAAAAGTGGCAATATTTAGATTTCAATCTTAAGCTATATTTACACCTGAGAAATTTGGGAATATTTAAAGCTACACGAGAGAAATGCAAAGTGCATTTAAAGTTGTAAAAATAAATTCAAATATAAATTTTTCATCGATTTCTCACTAAGTAGATTTCTTTGTAAACTTTCTAAAAATGATAAAAATAACATTTCATTGAAATAATATTGAAACCACTCATTTTAAAGCATTATCTCTGCAAAATGATGGCAAATAGGAATCCATTCAAGTACTTTGGATTTATTTGAACTATTTTTCTCAATTTGCTCAATTGTACTTTCTTCACGTGGAAACCTGGCTTAACGCAGATCTACTTCGCAAGTCATCGCGTCGACCATTCCCTTTCAGAGCAAATATCTGATAAATGGAGCCAGATTAGTCGACTCAACCGTAATAAAATTGAGTTAACAGAGGGGTTGATAATAGGATAGATGCTGGCACCCCCTAGATCAACGATCGCCGTGGTGTAGGTCAGCGTAACGCGGTTATATCTGATAATTGCTTAACGCACCTGTTCTCCTCCCTGCGTACCCGTTTATCGTTAGGTTATCCAGAATCGATCTCACTATTCTATCGGGCGTAAAATTCTCTTAGGCCTTAGAACTTTCCTATAAACTCGAAGTTCTTGCAAAGTTACCAGGCAGAATATAATTATAAACTTTGGCCGGGAAGTTCGCGTAAGCCGATCATCGGAATCAATGATTTATGTGACACTTCAACGGTCCTGACGGCGTTATCGTGCGTTAACGATTGTAATTTTGAAAATGTAATTATTGCGCTGGTTTATTATTGGAACTGTTGAATAAGAATTTATGGTACCTGAGAAGTCGTTAATGAGTTTTGTGAGAGTGAGGTTAGGAACGTTCCGATGGAGTAACTGTTTCTAAAGTTAAGGATTATATTTAATTAATTTTCTACTGTTATGAATATTTACGAAGATTTTGCTAATATTTGTAGATTTCAGTCTGTGTCAGTTCATTAATCTTTTTAAAAGGATTTTTAAATGGCAAACACAAGGATTATTTAAGAAGATAATGGAAGATGCATAAAGCCACATTTCCACTTGTACTATGGGTATCATAGAGTATTCCTTAAATTACATTTCCACGTGTGTATATCACACGAAGATTTTAAAAATTTGCAAACATTATTTACGTAAATTTTTAGAAATATTTTTAAAGTCACATTTTCACATGTATAAATTATAGCTACAGAACAAACACAAAATTATAAAATTACAAAACAATGCAATATAATACAAAACAATACAATACAAAATTATAGTTTTGAAATTTTCAAATAGCGAGGCCTTTCTAATGGATTCTAAGCCATGTAGAAGGATTTGATATCGCGATACGAATTGTGACATAGATTGAGTTGAACTAAATACAATAGTGATATCACAATGGAACATCACCGAACCGTTTTATTAGAGTAGTTCTGGGTGGAGAGAATGATCGATGACGTAGTCATTAATAGTGTAATCGGTTAATCAATTACACGGTTGATCAGACAACATTAAAGGATTACAGTCGGTAAATGCTTTTCCTGATAATGTTTCACGCTTAAAACCATTGTGAGCTTATCGGCGCGAGTCACGTCGCGTATCATTAGTTTATCACACTTAGCAAAACTACCCAATTTTGAATATGTATTGTTTATTTTATCGTAAGTGCAGGAAGTTTGTTTCGTCAAACACAGTTAATTAAAATTAGCTTGGAAATGTTCCATTAAATCACGAAGCACATATGGGATCTTGGTCCAATCTCCATCAATAGAGGTTCTCTTTCGGCTTGGCCCACATAACCTCAATACACTTGAGGTGTACTCAATACACTAGTTGATCTGATAGGCTGAACAGATTAAACTTTGATTAGATCGAATGTAACTGAGATTCTCATGTGCCTGCATGTGTAGTCTGCTTTCTGTTGACAATACTCCTTTCATGGGAAATATGATCTGGATATAGAATCTTACGCCATGTTTTATGTATGTAACACTATCGATCGAAACATGTAGCTAATAGATATTCAATCGTTTAAAAGGAGTGTTAATTTCTAGCTTTTAATACAGACTTAATATTTAATTATTATTGGAACACTAGTATTGTTCTCAGAAGATGCTAATTAGAATTTGCTTAACTTTGAGCTTCTTGCAACTTCTATCGAGGTATCGCAAACACGTGAGGATGGCAGATTTCAGACAAGAAATGTGGCATTGAAGGATAGTTTCCCGAAGTAATTCTATGCACAATGCATGTAAAATTCAAGGAATACTCTAAGGACCCTCCAGGGGCATCATCAATCCTCCTTGTCTACAATCCTCCAAAAAAGCCAACGTTCGATTAATTAGCCTTCCATTAAGACACTTTTCCAAATTTACAACATTCCATTTACCAATATTGCATTTTAAAACGCGTAAAGAGCAACCCATCAAATGTGTCGAATCTCTGCAACAACCATTATATTTCATCTGAACAACCCAAAAACAGTTGACCATTGGACTGTCCAATCCACGACTCCCACCTATCAATGTCACCAGTATCATCTGTCGAACCAGCCATCGGCCCGTCACGTGCCACTTTTTCTGGAACTCAGTTTCGATGGTAACTTGGTTGACTGCATGTTTTAAAGGCTACCCAACAGCCGCAAAGGAAACTGAGGTCTCATTCAGTCTGTATGTCGAAACACGTCATATTGGAAAACTGTTTCGGCGGTCGTCAGTGGCATTACTGCATTCGGGCAGCATTTGCATGAAACATGTCGGGGGTAAAACACTTGATCTGCAAAGAGGGTCAACTGCTCCCTGCGTCGGCCATTTCTGGAATAGAGTATAATCCTCTCAGCATTACGGTAACACCGTTTCCCAGCGTATGCTCGATGCGTGACGCCGTCATACATTCGTCCAATAGGCTCGCGCCGAACGAAGTTTAGCTTTCTCGTCCACTTGGAACTCGTGAATTCTCGTCGAGAGTTCGTCAGCATCGATCCACGGCCCTCAAAGCCTTGAAATTTCATTTGGCTCACGCGCCTAGCGGACGCGCTAATTAGAAAAGGGAATTGAAATGTTTTATACCTATTTGACGATACAGCCACGCTTCTGGGAGTTGAGAACCATCCAGAGGGCACTAGTGTCGTAGGCATTGCCAGTTAAAGTGAGTCTTGTGGTTCGTATGGTTGATACGAACTTCACTGTGGCTTCGAGTGGAAATTAGTAACGCTTTGACGCATTTCCATTCCATTTGAGGAGATCTAGCTCTCCAGGAATGAAAGGAACGTTAATGTTGCTCGCTTTCAATGCGTCATCTTACAGCTTCTATGACAGTTATGAAGAGTCTGTTCTTCAAATTGCGGTTCACTGCCGCTTTAAAGCATTTTCCTTCCAGTCAACTGAGGAATTAAATGTTTGGGAACTAAAAGTGACATCGTAGTGGTTACCAGTAGCTCTACTATCAGTTATCGTCGTCATCAAACTCCCATTTTTTGAGGAATTGAGTTCGAACGTATTAAACGAAAGTAATACCAGGAGCCAGACTAATTGATGATGTTGACAGAGTCTGATTGCTTCTGTTAACTAAGTATACGCTTCATATTTTATAAGTAATCATGATTCTCGCCACTCTGCATCATGTACGCTCTTTAGTATTCATGTATGCGTAAAGACGATCACGTAAACGAGTTGGTAGTTTGCGCACGGTTGAAGTTCAGTTGGGCAACTTGCTCGTAAATCTCTGTTCGCTCAGAACTCGGGATTACCTTCGCGGACTCATTAGACCCGGAATTGCTTTCTTATTTGGGATCATCCTTCTTAGCACAGAAATTGTCGGCCCGCGATTTCTGCATACTAATGACAGCGAACTTTAATGATAGTCGCGAATTAGGGTGAAACTGATTATAACCGCTGGATGCAACGCTAAAAAAGTTAGGTTAGAATGGGTTAACATTCCCAAGTGGACTTTCACCAGAGTTAGGTCGACTTCAATCATCTTCAATCTATTCCTTAGAGTGGCTAGGTTAGTGTTAAGTGAAACTGTAGCTTTATGTACGTTAGTCTAATTTAAACGTCATCCGAATCTAACCTACTTTAGTTCAGTTATGATCTAGGTGTGTCACAGTTCGACTAATGATAAGTCTAACTTCATCTTAACTTGGCTTAAGTCAGACGTAATCTACTCATTCCTAACTTAAAACTTGATGATAATGTCTAACTCTAAGCCAAATAGAAATCAGGCTTTACAATGTTAGGGATTTAGGTTTTTAGAAGTTAGGTTGGTAATATGTAAGAAAAACAAGGCGTGATTTTTTATATTGTAGTAGCTAACATTAGCAAGCATGACTAAGTATGGGGTTGTTAGCAAATGGTTTTTAAGGGTAAATAAATATTAAGACGAACTAAACATCTTTAGTTAATAACTTTAAAATACAGGACATGAATCATACCCCAAACGTAGGCATAACCTAAAATTCTGAAAAGTGGGTGTTCCATATTGTTTTATCTATCTCAACTAAGTGCAGTAGATTCTAATATTAGCCCTATGTATCATCTCCCTATGTACCCCCATAAAAAAACAAATCCAATAGGCTTTCCACCAATCGCAGTCGAAGTTCGCCAGGATCGAATCCCCATCCACTTAGAGCCCAAGATTGGTTCATCGGGCAGGTCGACGTCGAAACTGCCCCTCGGTGACATTGGTCCAAGTTATCCTGTGACCGTAGAAACCAAGATTTCTGATCTGCCCATCCACTGAGCTACACTGCTTTCATCTACTCTTTTCCCCCCTTATTTCTTCAAGCCATCACGTCTGCCTCTTCTTCCTCTGACAGGACTTTACGTTTTGACGTTGATTCGTGACATTTACGATTCTACCACGATACCACGGCGGATATGAGGATTCGACAGGCGTCTTGCCTCCCGTGGATCGGGAATGGAGGCCACCGCGGCCCCAAACGACTATTACCTAGTTGAAGACATGTCCGTACGTGTAATAACATCGCCCGTTATGCGACGGGATGCAGCTGCTGCTTCGGCTCCCGCATCGACACTTCCATCTTTTCTCGTTTTTCCCATTGTTACGCGGGGTAACTTGACGTGAGCGGGAACGTGTTCTCAATTCGACGCCGTGACTGTGGGAGATAAGCAAATGTTACACGATGCTGGATACTTGAATACCTGCTCGATGATTGTCAATGGTGGAATCAGCGAACTGAAGCATGAATATGTGAAGACGAGTTCCTGTTTTCATCTGTGTTCAAAGATTATCGAAGGTGCGGGCGATTTGGAGACAAATTTTACGAAATGACCAATTCACATTGGTCCTTACCTATATATTGAAGTTATTTTAGATAGTGCAATAATGTGCTTTATGAGGTGAGTTGTAAAAGAATACTTAACCTCAGAAATGCAGGAGGTAGTGGTGAAGATTCTATAAAAAATTTAGTGGAAGAGGCATTCACATCGGTTCGGGAATTTGAGTCACACTAATTATTAAAACAGTGGTGGATTTTGGATGTTGACTCTTAGGAAAAAATGTTGCTATGAAAGATAATATATGTAAAAATAGAATTTCATAGTAATATTTGAAGAAAAGGTCTATTCACATTGGTGTCTAACTTAAAGTTATTTTAATTACTATATTAGTGCACTTTGTTAGTTAATTGTTAAAGAAATGTGTAGTGTTTGAAAAGCAATGCATAATTATGGAACTTTCAAACAAGGTTAGAAAGGTTCATTCACATCGGTTCAAATAAATATATTTTTAAATTTTCTAAATACAAATTTTAAACAAATAATATTAACATAATTGAAAAACCTGTAAAATAGTATCCACTTACACTATAATTACTTCTTTCGAAATACTTTCATTTATAGCGAACATTTAAAAATTATTTTTCACTGCAACATTACATTCACAAACAGAAAGAACGGCTCGTGTTACTTTTTACGTATCAAATTATTCATCCATTAAAATTTATCATCCATCGTTGATACACAATACCTTCCATACCAACTTCAGCATTCCCACGATATCGTTCCGCGAATTTTAAACGATTATTCGCTAATTGATCTGCATTACTTGCCGCCGATGTTTCGCGATTTTTCATTTATTATGAATCATCTCAAATTATTCCTGTCAGTTGTTCCTGCCATTTAATACCCCCCTCCGTTTCGAATTTCATGCAAATCCCGCGTCGTCTTCGTTTCTCTCGGATTCCAATTGAACGTCATGAACTAGTTAAATGGAAGAAAAATTGGTTCCGATGCGCCGTCGACGGTGTCGCTCGGATAAAAGTTTTTAACGTTATTTGTCCCCCTAATGGCCACGATAAATTTCCTATTCGAGCATTTATTGCTCGGCATTTTGCTCGTCGTTCCGTCGATGCAGTTTCGCTGCATTGCGTTCGAAAGTGTGCGCGCGTCTAAAAAGCCTGCCCGATTTTTACGACTCCGATCGCTGCTCGAAGCAAATTCACGCGAGTTTTTTTCCACGTCGGCAGAACGCTCGCGTACATTTTTTCCTGCCTTCGAAAGTGTACACTCCTTTCGGGCGAACAGCGACGCGTATCGAATGGTTTTCCACCGCGTAATCCTTCCGGCTGTATGATTTAGCGAGCGAAATTTATTTGCTTGCCAAGATACAATCGACGGAGCATGGAAAATTTTCGATTCTACTGACTAAAAGGGTGTTGCGTTACGTTGTCGTAAATAATGAGGAAATAAAGGTTCGATGAAATGTCTGCTCGAATCTGCGTCGATGATATAATTGTATTCCTTTCGATGATTCTGTAGTTAATGACTATCGGCGGAATTAATTGTGCGATATGTTACTGCGCCTGAAATGATGGCGGTGGAGAACGAGGAAGAGAATGATATGAATAGATTGAGGAGGAGAAGAATTATAGCATAATTGTAGGATATAGAAATCGTGTTTCTAAAAATTATGACTTTTGAGACTTGATTTACGAGTTACAATCCTCAAATATCAATTCTTGAACTTTGCAACTTTGAAACATGAGTTTTAACTGATTCTTAAAAATTTGTTTATGGATTAAAGAAATATTATATTCTTGTTATATGTTCGTCAAATTTGATTTATTACATGCTTCCTACAACTTGGAAGGGAAGACGTTTTCTTTGAAACGGGATTCTATCCAATACAAACAATTGGTTCTAGGTCAAGGGAGGCTAGAGTTATTTCGTTTGTACGCGATACATGTTCATGATCGATTTCGAACGAGAATTTTCTGTATTTATAACGTCACCTGTAAATACGATTCACATACAGTAAATTCTTGTACATGTTCATTGATGACATGTCAAGAACACATATCGTGTACAGAACAGGTAATACTCACTAGTTTTGATTCCAAGTCAATTGTGTCGGATAAATCTACATTTTAAGAGCAATTTTCTGCCTTCCAAGTGGTGGGGATAGCGATAAACATGTAACAAATAAAATCTAGCAAATATATAACGCGAGTTTAATGTATTTATAAAGTGACCTGCAAATACAATCCACATACATTATATCGAGTCAATTATATCGAATTAATTCACATTTTAAGAGCAATTTCCTGCCTTCCAAGTGGTGGGGATAGCGATAAACATGTAACAAATAAAATCTAGCAAACATATAACGCGAGTTTAATGTATTTATAAAGTGACCTGCAAATACAATCCACATACATTATATCGAGTCAATTATATCGAATAAATTCACATTTTAAGAGCAATTTCCTGCCTTCCAAGTGGTGGGGATAGCGATAAACATGTAACAAATAAAATCTAGCAAACATATAACGAGAACTCACTGTGCACTGCCCGTTTCTTTCTTCTATTTATACTCTTCAGTTGCCCTACGCGGGACACTCGAATCAGCGCAATTGATTCACAAGCAATCGGTCAGCAAAATACGTATTTGTATCCTGCGAAATTCCCTGCTGATCGCAAATAACCAGTATCGACGAAACGATCCTCAGGACCCGATCCATTGAGAAATGGGTGTCGTACGTTCTGGTCCCGTAATATGAACGTCACCGAAGCACATAAGTCCTCGCGGAACCCAGGAAGGGGATACGAGGCAGGGCTTGGAGCAGATCGAGGCCTGAGGTTATCTCCCCTCAGTCGCCATGCGCAGTATCATTTCTGCTAAACGCACTCTTCCCTTGAAAATTTCTTAGAACACACTGTCTCATGGGAGTTGCGCGAATCCTCGACGAAGCAAAGTGCTGCGCATGGGTTTTCCTTGGACAAGATAGACCGACGGTGGCGGAGACCTTCCTGCAATTGATTTCACGTCTCAGCGCGGGAGCACTGTGCGAGGGGTGACGAGAGACTGGTAGAAGTGGAAGTATATTAATGGCGAAAGCTTAATCACTTTGCTACCTTTGGGTTTTGCTATGTCAATTCTTCTTTGCTGCGTTTGTGGTTGGACTGGGTACCGAAAGCTGGGTTATATATGGTCCATTCCCTTGAAATTCAGAATAGCATGGAAGTCCTTGGAGCCAGGAAATCGAGGGAGTCCTCTGGAGCCTTCCTGATGGTTCGTTTTTGGATGACATTTAATTCGTCACCTGGTCTTGGTGGCAGTGGCTGCTGGGAGTAGATCTCATGACAGTGCAGTAGATTCTCCTTGTATGTTCGTCAGATCCTATTCGCTATGTGTTCTTCCTTATCCTCACTATCTGAGGAGAAGATGTTCCTCTTACATTACAAACAATCGACTCCAGTTCAAGGGAGACTAGAATTTACTGTGCAGCGTTGTGTCAATACAAGTGCAAAGATACACTTATGTTCCCTCGAACCTAGACACTCACTTTACCTGGTTCTCACCTTTGAGAATGCAGAATCAAGTTCCAGCTAATTTCAAACCCTGGACTTGTGTCGAGACACTTCAGTTTCTCTAAGGGAACATGACTATCCCAGTATATATCTATCAAGCTAACACTTGGTAAGCTCATGTGACCATTAATTTGACGACTGAATATCAATTGTAAATTACGTAACAATGTGCCTAACACCCTGGCAGATAAGCTACAGTGTACAAACACCGAAGTTCCGTTGATAAATCTTTTAAGCTCCACAAAGCCAAGGCGCACGGATCACGCGCTATAAAAGCAAGAAGTAGGGACGGGAAGGAAGAAGTATTCGAGGCGAAGGGAAGAGGAAGAGGCAAGCTGTCTGCGCAGGAAGAAAGAGGGAACAGAGACTGGAACGGGGAGGAGGCTCACCTTCCGCCTATCTCTCCTTTCAATAAGATTCCGCGTGAACGGTGGCTCATGCCAGACGCGAAGTCATGCTGGCATATTGAGAATTCGAGCTGGCTTCTCGACTCTCTTCTCTCTCGCACCAGTCCTCCTCTGGTCTCAGCGTGCATAGATTCAGACGAAGATGGCATTCTGATCCTGCTCGATTTGCCAAAACGGCACATCTGGTCTACCATTTTCATTCCCCCCGCGATGACGGACTCGCGTATCAGCGGCTCTCTGGCGAACCGATCCCTTTTTCAGTGATTTATCGCGCTCCGCGACGCGCGGAGATTTCTCGCGTTCTCGACTCCCCTACGATTCTTGGGCACAGTAGCTTTGTCAGGGAGCAAGACTGATAGGCTGGCGCGGTTAACGTGGAGAGCTTTTGTCTTGGAGGGTTCGCCAAGTGTACGTTAGCGACAGCGTATTTTTAAAGAATTTGAATGAGTGAGATTAAGGGTGCAAACACATTACTGTCACGTCACGTTGACTCACGGTACATGCTATAGCAAATTCATAGTGTGAGATAAGGTTTCTTCCTTGTTTTAGACCTGTAATGTGTCTGCACCCTAAGAGTTTTGACGATGGCTGATGACCACATTGGGTCTTCTAGCTATTGAGGTTGGGTCGCCTAGTTATCGATACATTGACTATTTATGTTTGGAAAGTATATCTAGAGATGGCAAGCGACTTGACGTCATATTGTTAAAAAATAGGGACTCTGTTCCTGGAGGATCTGGCGACAGAATTTGGAAGGCTATGCCTTTTTGTAAGAGGACTCTGATGAACCCTATGGTAGTTAACCCAGAACCTTGCTGGGCAGAACGTCATTTAGCTTTATCATATAACGTGAGTATAGTGTCAGGACAATTCTGTGGTTGTAAGGCAAAACGACCTAAATCTCATGCTTCTGTTCTCGAGATATTGGCGTTTAAAGTTTTCAGCTTCAGTACTACTCGTGTCCTCTTGAACCCTTATTTTTAGCTGAAGAAATTCTTTTAATGCCTCTTTCTCTTTCTGAAAATATATATTCTGTAAGTAAATATATTCTATAACGAAAAATACACTGTGTTTAATGTATTCTGATAGTAAACAAGCCCTGACATTCTATCATGTACAAAAGAAAATACAATCTACCTGACTCATTTGTACCAATTTGTACCATGAATTATGAAACAGCCTATATTGAAAGCTAAACTAGCATAAGTGCTGTAATTTACGCCACACCAGTTAAGGATTAACAAATTTATAAATTGTTTCCCCTCGTAAAGAACCTCCATTGCAAGCAGCGACAAAACAGTTCCACAAAGGGACACTCCTGTCCGAGGAACAAACCACCCCAAGGAGGACCTGTTCTTCGGTGAGGGTGGGTGGTCGACAGCGTCGTAGCCAGAAATATTTCACGCGAGGCAAGGGCGGAACAAGCGTATCCGTAGTTTGCCGTTTGATAGATTGAACGTGCCCGAAGATATTGAATTTTCCGCGGCGCAGACGGGACAGACAAGGCTGAGAAAAGCCTGACGGCGGGGCTGTTTACCAGCGAATTTGTAGCGGAATTTCATTACAAGCTGCCGATGCTTGCCTGTGCAGGGTAACCTGGCTGCGCTATTCAGGCGTCGGTTATTCTCCTGGAACCAACTACAGTCAATTCTCGTTATACGCTCGCAAGATTTTATTCGTTAGATGTTCATCGCTGTCTCCACCACTTAGAGGGAAAAAGCTTCCCCCTAAACGTGATCCTAACACAAGCAATCCGTTCCAGTTCCAGGGAGACAAGAATTACGAACTGTGTACGTGATATTTGTTCCTAACCAGTCTCGAGTGATATACATACTTGGACCTCGCCTTGGAGAAGACAACATGACGTTTTTAAGCGAGAAAGAAGTTTCCCTTGGAATGTACATTTGTTCGACACAATTGATTCAAATTGCCTGCTCTGTATATGGGATACTGTCTGCGATACATGTTCCTAACCAGTCTCAAGTGACATACTTGGACTTTGCTTTGGAGAAGAAAATGAAATTTTGGAACAAGAAGAAAATGGCTGCGGTACCATAACTTCTCGTTATACATATGTTCGCTGTATAGTATTCGTTGCATGTTCACTGCTATTCCTCTCACTTGAAGGGCAGAAGGTTCCCTTTGAAACGTACATTTATCCGACACAATTGATTCGAGTTCAAAGGCAGTGATAATCCCCTGCCCTGTACGCGATACATGTCCCAGACTGATCCCTAGCGACGAACGTACCTACATGTATATCGTGTAAAAGGCACACTTTTCAAAGGCAATCACTTCATCCTCAAATATCGTCGATAGCGATGAACATGTAACGAATAAAATCCAGTGAATGTATAACGAGGATTCACTGCAAACACACACAGAAGCGAGCCTTATCACTCCTGGGACTCATTCACACGTAAGGCAACCGCGATTCCGTCATCTTCACGATACTTCTCTGTCGAGGGCAGCCCTCCACCGCCAGGCCTCGGTAAAAGTGTGTGACGCGCGCTGATAATGTTCAGCATTGTTTGTGCTTGCTTGCTTTGTACCCTGTGAAGGCAGATTATCGGTAAAGGATAAATAGCGTCGGTGGAACAATTAAATGGGAGCAGTAGCTCGCGATGACGCGAGTTCAATGGGCGACGTTACGGTGCGTGGCAGCTGTTTAGAAATCTGCAAGCGATACGTTGGGAAGAATGGATCGTGTATTTTTCTCTGGGAATCGGATTGTTGGGTTGACGTTATCGGTGCCACTGTTTACGAAGCAGAGATGACACTGATTTGTTGCACCTGGGTCTTGAAAGCGTCTGTTCAGATATCGTTTCGGTTGTCCAGTTTTCAATTTTATGTTTTGGGCATGGGAAGCTGGATTTTGAATGGGATAGAATCGAGGGCAGAGACGCTAGAAGCATGGGAGTAGAACTTAAACCTGGAACTTCACCTTTAATGCTTGATATAAATCTTTGCACTATAAAGTCTCAAAATCAAATCTTAAAATCTTTTGCTGGGATCTTGGCTCCTTTCCTGTGATCTTCAGAGCTTACTTCTTGAACCTTCTATTTTGAAATGTGAACTTCGACCCTTGACTCCCAATCTTGAACCTTGTGATTGCGATGATACGTATAATTCTAAAAGTTCGTATTCTAAGACTGGCTTGTATCGCGAGCAGGTATCACTGTTAGCAATGTTTCCTTTGAATGGAGAGTCTAACAGGTCCAGAGACCCTTCAGTAGCCGAAGTGCGCATTGTCAGCCGGGTCTCGCAAGCCGTCAGTTTCGTGGCAGCGTCTGTCGTCCGTGGTAAGCGTGTTACGAAGAGATAATGTCGAGGAAATTAGCTATCGGTACACCTGACCGACCCTTTATGTTGCGCGAGATCCCCGTAATTCTGCTAAACCCCTCTGCGACACGTCAACCGAATCCTGCGCAGACAGACAAGGCATTCGTGCGTCGGTTACGAGATAAGAATGTGAACGATTATCGACTGTGTCGAGGATCACGACTCGACATTGAGTATATACAGGGTGGTCAGTTTAACTGGGGACACTTTAATGAATGTTGGTAGTACTGACAATGGTAACAACATTTACAACAAATACTGTCACACTCGGAGGGTTTCTAGTTAAACTGATGTTCCACTAGGCCATACTAGGTACCTTTACCCTAAATGGCAGCCAAATTCGGTGTGTAATCAAATTTGAAATTTTTAGGGAACTCCTCAATGGTTTTTAAAGAACTAGGTTTATCAGAACGTGAGACACAGAAGTCATAATCTGTCCTGAAAATCCTCCAAGAAATTTCTGCACTAATCAGATACACTAAAATACTTCTACCTCGCTAATAGTTAATCACATGATACTGTAATTACAGTATGTTTTCATAAATATGTTCAAGTATTAATTTTGGTGCTTAGTTCATAAAGTAATCAAAGAAAAATGGTTTTTGAACCACGTAAGATATTTCATGAAAAAGTATTAAAGTTTTTAAGTCACTTTTGGGGGATTCTGGAATTAATTATTTCAAGATGGGACATCGTACGAAGAAAACTGGAGTAGTGGCTTCTTGCAGTGACCTTAAACGTCCGATTGAGTCTTTACTAAAAGTACAGAAAGTAACGAAATTCGTAATTGCATCAGTTGTACATAATTGTACATAAATACTCCATGAATTTGATACACTTTAATATTTAACTTTGACGATCGTCATAATGCACAAATATTAAATATTAAATATTAAATATTATATTGAAAACTTTTAGTAATATGAACTGAAATTATAATAATTGTACATTTCGAAATAATATTATGAAGGCAACATTGAAGTTCAAATTTACGTATCACTGTTTCTCATATCACGATATCAAAACATACGTACTAGTTGGTAATAAATGTTTATAATGCGTGTAATGTAATGCTTTTAATTAATTTACCATAATGTTCCTGACAAACTTTAACCTGAAATGTTTCATTTCTGAGAACATTACATTTCTATTTTTCTTCTAATTAATTTCATTTAAATCATAACGAAATATTGTTTGAAATTAATTTCCCAAGTTACCTTTCGTTAAATCCAGACGCATAAATCGGTATAAAATTGTACGTAGAAGTAACATAAAATGTTTGGACGTAACATGTATGTCCAAAAGGCCGACTATTTGAGTTTCGGTTTAATTTATCTTCTCTAATGCAAAATAATATGCATTTTGTTACTATACACATTGTGAACTGTGTGCAATAAATTTCCTGTGCCATCGAAATTACACTTGAGCACAAATAATTCTCGTTAAGCGGTATTTTAAAGAATGGTGGATTGAGTTGGATAAACAAATTACCAAACGGAAATTATAATATGTACAGTGAGATTATCTTGTTACAGAGCTAAAGGGAATTACATGAATGTTAAATTGAAAGGTGACTGAAAGAGCATATTTAGTTCGGGTGTTTACATTTCATTGGAGGAGCTTATTCAGCAGAAAATCTTCTCTGTAATTGCCTCATCATCTTTCAATTTTTCACCGATGGGGAACGCTAAACCTTGTAATTAATTGATTTTACTACGTAGAGGAAAACATCCCTTCAATTTACGTGATGCATTTTGCAACCTTCTCCTTGTTAGATGCTTTTAAATCATTTTTCACGAAAATGCCACTCTCATGTTGCTCACCTTCTAATTGATCGATGGATACAAGGATATAGGGCCACCATCAATAAACAAAATTCACAGCGCCATAGAAGTAAGCAGGACATGATAAAATGAAATATAAATTTTTTAAATTTACTTAGTAAAATAATAAAATTGTATTTATTTAAAATTTAATGAAATAATAAAATTGTATTTATTTAAAATTTAATAAAGTAATGAAATTATATATATTTAGTAAAATAATAACTAAGTATGAAACCACAAATAAACAGTGTCTCTAATTTCATAAATTAAAATAGTAGAACATAAGACGCCATTTTAGTGCACACTTGCGCGTTGCGCCCATTTTGAATGAACTCACTAGTGAGTTACGTGATATAACTTCACTCACTAGTGAATTTTAGCTAAATTAACGCGTTCTCTGTTTTTGGCGCGAGCTATGATCCTCGTTCTTTATTTTCGCCTTTCAGCCTCCGTTTCATGAAACGAGTGGGTCAATATACATAGGGCAGAACGAAACTGTCGCGATTTCAAAGAAACATGACGCAAGTTGCGAAACAACGGCGTCAGAGAGCGAAATATCGCGGATGAGACGCAACGTTATAACGAGTTAAGGGTTGATATTCGCAATTTAATATCGCGGGGGACGAGAAACATTATTAAAACTGTAGACCAGCCACTGACATGGCCGAGCCTCGGAGCAAACAGCTGCGAACGGGGAAAGTATTGCTTTTGTTCTCATCTTGAAAGAGAAGTGGTTTTCAACGAAATTCTGTACACAAAACTTTCTCTGACACGACACAGCACTGGTCATTAAAAATCGTATTGTGTTAAGAGATACTACACAGAATTTGTCAGTAATTAATCTCAAAAAGGATGCAAAGCTGCCTTCTCTTCTCTACGTTGAATATACGCTCCCAAAATCAATTTAAAAAATAATAATAATTGTTCACAATAATGAATCGATTCTAAATTTGAGTAGAATCTATGCTTGAACCATCCACTGAAAGCGTGGTAGTGAGCATGGTTGCCAGACTCGAGTCTACGCCTAGGGATGAGTGACGTCACATCCCCACTACCACTCTGTATACATTCCACCACCAGTTCCCCCATCATACTTTCTTAGTGTCCACTCGCCACGCGTGACGTCTTGAAGCTGCACTGTTAAAAGTACCAATTCGAATCACTGGTTAATTACAATAAAAATTAATTATAACGAAGCTATCAGAATGGAAAATGAAATTCTGTACAAAATGTACGTGTGGGTGTACGTTGAAGAGGCCGTGATTAAATGCTTGATAACGACGTGACTCGGAATGTGTTTGCTCTGCGGCTGATTCTGAACAGGCGATAGGTAAATAATCCACCGCGTGGGCAATGACGAGTAACTAAAGTTACGAGATTGCCTGCACTCTCTTCGTTACAGCAATGTGCCTGTGCATTTCATCGTATGTACGATTACTATTTATACGTGATCACCAGTATAGAGAATCGGCAATGGATCATTGCTAGTTGCGAACGCATTATGATAATGACGGCCGCGCTGTATATGCTAAACAAGTGTTCAATCCGATAAATATCCCCTTGTGACGTTGCTCGTTTCGCAATCGATCGTCAGCCTATTTGGCCGTGCAACGAGGATAATCGTGATTACTGTAAAGTAGGAGGCAAAGACGAGACATCATTTTAAAGAAAAGAGCAAGTTTGTGCTGGTTTGATCGGGTTACATTATTTTTCACTATTTTATCAAAAAAATATAATTGAAAGTTATCGATGTTGAATTAGTTTGAGAGGGTTTGAGCCAGAGATAGGCAAAATTTCAACAAGATAAAAAATTTGAAGTTACAATAAAAGAAGTGTTTCGAAGAAAAATAACTCAGACTATTCAAACCTTCGAATAATGAATAAATATAAATCATATTTTATTCGAATTTTCATTTAAATAATCGTCTTCTCTGGTTTGAACGTGTTTGAGCGTGTTTGAACATCTTTGAGCGTGTTTGACCATGTTTGAGTTTATTCATTTTCTGAAATGTCATTGCAGTTAGTAAAGAATTTCCTTCTAGAAATTTTTTACTCATTAGTGAGTTGTTCTACGCTTGCCTGAAGGAGGAAGACGCCTCGTATCGACGTCGATGAACGACTGCTCGACCTGTTCGGGTTTTACGATCCCAAGGACTCGATTACGGGACTTGCGCGTCGGATTTCTTTCTTGCGGAGGGCTCGTTTAGAAACCCATTAGACGGATTTCCAGCGCACGGGAAAATCTCATTCGGGCAGAGAAAAACAATACATTTTCCAGGCCCACTCGGTGCCGCGTAATAGAAAGTCGCTTTGTTGCGCAAAGCCTCTTAACGAGTCGGCGCAACGCCGTTTTCCAAGCAGTTAACTGCGTTTCGTGGATCCTTTGCCGTGAGAAAAACAATGCTGGACACCGCTGCGACGAACGTTGCGTCTACCTTTATGCTCGTCCTTTGTATCTCGTGTGCCCAATTTAGGTCGCGAATAATACTTTTCGAAAAGGTACTTGAATGGAACTATGTAGATGAAATATGAATCAATCGATTGCAGCCTCTGCGTTGGGCATTGTACTATAACTTCAGAGGAATCGAATATCTGGTGTACTTCATTTTATTCAGTTTTATGAATATTCTCGCAAAATATCTTGAGTTTCAGAATGATTTCTTCTATTTATTCTAATTGATCAGGCAATGAAAAATTCAAGAAGAACCATATTTCGTAAGTGAAACAGTTTGAGCCAATCAGAATCTACCACGTTGCAGTGAAGGCGGAGCGCTACCCCCACCGTGACTCTCGCTATGGCGCGTAGTGGGGACAGAACGCTGGTCATTGGTCATAACTTCAAAACTCTGTCACAAGAAAACGCATCATTTTTGACACATGGTTCTTTTTAACCTTTATTCTATTGGATCGAATAGAATACACAAGAGCAGAATAAATAGTTTTATTTCAGATTTAAATAATAAGGAAAGAATTTTCTTCTAATTCTCCTCAACGAATTACTATTGTCTTAGCCGTTCTTTTCGTTAAACTTTCACAGAATGGATATTGCCTGAAGGTGTTAGTTGTACATTCCACTTCCACAACTCTGTCAAAATTCTGCTCCACGTGTACCCTAATGAACCGTGCGTTGGAATTAACGTCACGATGAGCTGAAGTCTTCGCAGCGTCTTTGTCATTAAAAGTTGACTTACAATCAAGAAGTTCCCCCGACCAAACTTTTGTCAAATTTGGACAACGAGGCTCGGGGGAAATCGGATAATTCCGCGAGTCGACGCAACAGTGATTCCAACCGAAAACTATTCTCACGGCGGTAACAGGAAGATTCCACTTAAGGTTCGCGCAAGACATTCCATTTCGAAATTCGCGGTTCAGGAAAAATGTTGGTTTCGTGTTAAATGACGTTTTCTAGAATCTAGATTCCGTCTTCTATAAAAAGTTTCGTAACTTCATCCAAGGAAGTTGCTGTCCCCTTCGAAAGTCGCGAATTAAGATTTCTATCTTGAATTTTTCTCAACTTCCAATGTAAACGTAACCCCAGGAGTGAAGAGCTTCTAGGTCGCTTCCTGTGAAATTATAAATTATGCAATAAAGAGATTATGTTGAATAACTGTTTTTCCGCGAACTACTTAACATTATCCCCACCTCTGCGCAGAATATTCATGAGAAGTTTAAATAAATGCGCTGTGTGCTATGGACTGTCTTGCCGCGAGAACTCGGTGCGATGTAAAATAAAGAAGGGAGGCAATAAAACATATGTGTATTAGTGCAAACGTTTTCTAGTAGAGTTTCATAATTTCATTTTATTCTCTCGTTTATTTTGTTAATTACAAGTGTGCAATTGCAGAATGAATTTTTCCTGAAAACTCCTATTTCCTACGTGGGGAAATTTTTTCTTTTAAAATGGAATCTGATGCAGTGAATTCTCGTTATATGTTCATCACTCTGTATTAGACAGACAACTGTATTGGACAGACAATTCTTGTCTCCCTTGAATTGAAACTGGTTGTATTGAGTAGAGTCACACATCATGGAGAACTTCTTCCTCACTGACAAGGAACATTATTCAACTGATGCTAAAATTGAGAAATTTTTTTTACACAGATCAAAAGTACGTCACAAAGCTTACAAAACTATAAATTAAAAATGCTACCAAAAACTAGTCTGATTTTGAGATTTCAACAAATGCGGGAAAATCGAATGGAAAAAAGTGAGGAAAAGAGAATAAAAAAACCGTTTAGAATTAACTATCTCTATTATGTATAATTAAATTATAATAAACTAATGATTATAAATTAACGATAGATATTAATTAGAAGGAATTGATAATAATAAATGATAACATATTAATGATAAATGTTAATATTCATGAAATTATAATAGTAGGTAATTATCCATTTTTTATGTTTTTTAGGTTAGGTTTAAAAAAGTGGTTGAAGGAATACTAATTTTCACAATAACGTAGAAAAAAATTCTTACTTTTGGTATTAGTTGAATAGTATTCCTTATAAATGATGAGAATACAGATGAACATGTAACGAATTCTATCTCGCGAACATATAACGAGAACTTTATTTACAGAATTTTCTCATATAATGAAATATTATTTACCCTATGTTATATGTATTCAATCTCACTTAATCTTCACAGAGCTTTGGTTTTGCGAATGCAGCAGTGGTCGTCAAAATTAGCTTTCAACTTTTCCCCAACTTGTAATCTGGACGCCATTGTTGCTAATGCTCCAATCACGATCTAATCAGGTATAATCTCTCCATTATGATATTAAATCTGAATCCAGCGGTCCTAATAGACGGGGGCTATTGTAACCGATATTACAAATTTAATTCGGGAGCGTTCGTCATGCGCGCGCGCGCGCATCAATCAATCCCGATATTAATCGCACAATAATACACGTTAATTTGAATTTACTGTTAATTAACGCCGCGGCAACAGTTCGAGTTTACCCCGGCGGTCCTAGATCAAGCAACCGTTTATCGGTCATTAATTACGCGTCGCCACGGCTGGTCCAGATATTTTGTAATTGTGGGAGAATTACCGCTGACACTTCGCACGTTCAACGTTACGGTTTATTTCCGCCGCGCCCCTGTCGCGTTTCACTGTCCATTTCGCCCCGTGATTCGTCGCGCGACGCCCACTTTTCGTTTCATAAAAAAAACTGGCAGCCTCTCGTTTTTTAAACACAAATTCAATTCCCCTCCTGTAAGCTTGCAAAATGCACAAGCGTTGCGTAACGCTGGCAGAATTACTGGCGATGCCTCTCATATTCGATGTTGCGATTTATTTGCGTACACTCGTGGCGCATTTGATGCTCCATTTTGCGTATAATTCTTGGCTTTCGCGTGCTTGCTATTTTATGAAAATTTAAATTTACGTCGGTTGAAACGTTTTTTTAGTTGTTTCAGAGCACTGCGTGCTGACCAATTATACTGTGTTCTCCTAATTTCATATACAAGGTGTCTTACAAAGTGTAGCACTATCGAGAAGGGGCGATTCTACATGAAAAAATAAATCGAAAGTGAAAAATAAAATCTTTTTAAATAACTTCTTATAACTAAAAAAATATGCGTTTTTGGATACACATGCACTTGACCTTTTTTCATTATTTTTATACCTGAAACCTATTCTAAAAAAAAAACCACGTTTTTGTCATTTTTTAACAAGTTCTGGCCTAGTGTTTTAGGCAACACAAAACAGCTTATATCTAAAGATGGACCTACATTACATGTTACATAATAAAGTTTTGTGACCTGACTTTATGTATCTAATCCAGACCTGCCCCTAAAAGAATGCCCCACGTATTTAGAAGCACCCTGTATGAGTTTATAGAAGACCTAACCTAACACAGATCTAACCTCCAAAAATGAGCAACATATATAGAAACACTTTTAAAAGTTGAGAATAATTTAATTCCTTCTCTCCAATCCAGAATTCAATTTTCCTAAAAATTTCCGAAGTTAAAGCGACCTTAACAACTAGGACAAGATACTCATTAAGTTTCAGTTTCCAGAAAGATCGACTATAAAATAGAATTTAGCAACCTCCCAACAGAAGTACTTGGAAACTGACAGCCGAAGGTGTTTCGATTTCGCTGAAATAGACATCGAAACGCCGACATACGATTTCCTCGAGCATAATGCTCGAACGAACGTGGGAATTTCGTCGGATTTAGCGCCGCCCCCGATGCAATCCCGAATAACGCGAGGATGATTGCAGCGGGGAACGAAACCGCGAAATTGCCGAAGCCATTGCGCGTGAAAATTCCTTAATAACACGACGCTCGCTGACGTATTAACGAAATGGATTGAAGGCAGCCTCGTTCATCGCTGGGATAGACATCGGCTCGATATCGCGAAGAATTAATCGAGTGTGCCTCGTCACGTGCAACCAGGCTGCCAATCTGTTGCGTTAATTATGCAAATATTTCTGGGCCATTAAGCGCGCGAAGGATTTCTGAAAAAAGGATCGTTCGAGGGTGCAGAATTCTTTGCTAATTATTATTACCATAGTTCGCGAAGTGGGTTAGAAGGAAATTCGAATTCACCTGTTGCTGTTGGAGGGGATCTTGAAATGCGTATAATTTTGGGTCACATTAATTCGAGGAAAATGAAGTTACCACGATAAGCATATAACTAACTTTAATTAGCGCTGCGGGAATCTGTGAAGGAAATTTGAGGGATGTAGTTTAAGAGTTACGTCTTTTTTGCTGCAAAAGTATTAGTTTGAAATTGTAGATGTTTGTATGAGTTAATATTTCGTGTTAATTACTCGAGTAACGTTTCTAGTGGCGTAGCTGTAGGGAGGCAGACTGTGCAGGGCACAGGGGTCTAAGGCCAACAGAGGGTCCACTGGTCCATGCATCTTATATTCATAAACTACTAAATATGTGTTATTACATCTTTTGGATAGTTTTTATTGTTTGTCTACCACTATTTATCGAATTCTGAGAATCAGATTTAAGATAGCAAATAATATTTAAACTGTTTGACAAACATACGAAAGAATTTTATATAGTACCTATATGGAAAACAAGTAGCAAAAAATTATATTTAAATGTCAGTTTAGAGGCGAATATATTACGTATAAAATGATAATTTAGATAGATAGCCAGATAGATTTGAATATTTTTCATATTCGTAATATAACTATTTTTCAAATAAGAAATAAGTGTGTACTTTTTGTTTTATTTCTGTCTCTGTACTTTAGTGACATCCTTATTAACTAGTCTATTTAGACGTCGAAACAATTTAAACGTCTTAAAGATGTCCATTTTTGTCTTAACGTTTTATAAATATAATTTGAACATCTTTGACACGTTTCATGAATGTCGTTTAAGACGTTTCAGAGATGTCTTTTGGACACTTTTAGGATTTTACTGAGTGTCTGAAAGATGTTTTTGAGATGTCTCTGCGCTATATGGGAGCAAATTCTCTCCAGCCTCCTTTTAGAGATTTTCTTACAGGAGATGAGCCTCCATCCCCCAGAAGGGACACAGGCTGCAGCTGAATGCACCGGTGATTCTGAAAGGTTCACTGCTGCCTGATTACATATTTCCCTTCGAATCGCAGAAGTATCGGCTATTCCCTGCGTCTCCACTGCCTAATAGCAGCGTTTACTGGCTGTCCGGCGAATATTATCAATCGACGTCGGGCTCCCTAATTTGCGTTGAACGCTCAGCCACTGATTAGTGTACAGCTTGGTCCACGTATGCTGGACACGAAGACATGAATTTATTACTTTAAAAAATTCAGTAAAAAATGTTTGAAAAATTGTATGACATTTTTAGAATATAGTCGAATCTCAAAGGAAGAGCTAAAATCTTCGAGTTACAGAGGCAGTGATAAAACTTTGACTTATAGAAGTAAACTCAGACTTGTAGAGGCTTGGTTATTTTAAATTCGAATTATAGGGAAAAAAATGCACCCTTTGTGATAAATAATTCGAGTTAAAGTAAATTTTATTTCGATTTAGACTGAACAAAATTTTCGTGTCACAGAGGTTTCCAGTTGTCGAGGTTTGACTGCAATCGTTTCCAAAAACAGATTGATTTTCAATCCCAACAAATGTAATTCATATTTGTAGTACACTGCCTAAAATTGGTAAAAATTGGGAATTTACAGATTCATGTAAAGTCAATCCACTGTATCACACAAAAAATATCTCTCGTATCGAACGTAACAGAAAATACAAACATAATTAAAACAGCATGAAAAGTATTCGCAATATTTCATATTCCCAACATATATCTGGCTGGTCGTTGAATTATCAATATAATACTTTAATAAAGCCTTTTGTAACCACCTGTTTACACGAGTCGCCATCCACCCCCGTGTTAACTCGAACAATATTGTTCGCAAAGTGTGGCTGCCATTAAAATTCAAACGCCCCGCGCTGCCATTCAGCGGTGCAATAATGTCGACCAGCAAATAATTTGTACCGCGGGTCGAGTATCACTCGAGCCGCTTCATTGTTTCATGGCGGACAATGATTCATCGTGCAGCGTCGGCCAGCAGAGGGGTGGAAAAAAAGGGAGGAGCGAGAGAAGTAATTAAATTATCAGCGAAGGAATTTATTAGGACAAGCGTCCCATCAGGGCCCATAAAATTGCTTATCTGTTGAAGCCACTCGGCGCGCGAATGGCGTTTTAATTAGTGGATGATGATAATTAAGCTTCGATTCATGGCGATGCTGTTTCGCGGACCCGCGGCTTTCGACAATATTTTCTGCGCGTGCAATGTCCTTTGTCGGCTGTCCGACCAATCGCTCGCGGTATCGGCCTGGCGGAGGACTATGGATCCCTTGCTGGACGTCAAAGCGGGGAATCTGATTACGATTACGCTGGGCAAGCTGTTCAATGGGCAAGAAATATGTACACGTCTGTGTCCGATCGGTTATATGATATCTTGACGTCTCGGTTTGCCTTGATCGAGCTGGTAGAGCTATCAAACGGTTCCGTTGCATCGAGGTTTATGGTTCATGCGAGTTGTTGCGGGATGGATGATGGAAGATGTTACAAGCGGGAAGTTTCATCTTGGGAAAATATTTAAGGTGTATGTTGCAGTTGTTGACCGTGTTCCCATGTCTGAATACATCAATTTTATTTATTGTTATGCTTAAATTCTAATGTGTTGGGTATACTGAATTAAAAACAGGCTTGGCTTCGCTATGCGATTTTGAGAGGTTAGGACACTTCGACGCGTTCGAAAGCTACTCCTATTGTAAAACAACAACAGAGAAAAAGGAAACATTTGATTGATGTAGATTTTTGTGGCTTATTTTATACGATGGTATAAACTGTAAAAAACAGCGTTAATTTTATTCAATGTTATGCTTAAAGTCTAATGTGTTGGGTATACTGAATTAAAAACAGGCTTGGCTTCGCTATGCGATTTTGAGAGGTTAGGACACTTTGACGCGTTCAGAAACTACTCCTATTGTAAAGCAACAACAGAGAAAAAGGAAACATTTGATTGATGTAGATTTTTGTGGCTTATTTTATACGACGGTATAAACTTTAAAAAATAGCGTTAATTTTATTCAATTTTAGGCTTAAAGTCTAATGTATTAGGCATACCTAATTAAAGGCAGACCTTGCTTCACTATGGGATTATGAATGTCCCAGTAGTTGAATGTCTCGATATATGACCACTAACGTTAATTTTATTCAATTTTAGACTTAAAGTTTAATATATTAGGCATACCTAATTAAAGGCAGACCTTGCTTCACTATGGGATTACCAATGTCTTAATAGTTGACCATGTCCCGATACATGGACATAAATCGTGTCCCGATGGACACTAACGTAAAGTTTATTCAATTTTTGACTTTAATTCTAATGTATTAGGTACATCTGATTAAAAATGAAAACTAGTGTTACAAAGTAGTATCCTCAGTTACTGGGACCTCGTAATTGAAGTATTGGAAGTGCAGCTTTAAGTTGGTCACTTACTGGGACCTTTCACATCTTAAACGTTGAAGTACTAGGACATTTACCCTAATGGTTATTTATTTGCGTGGGAGGTTTTCCATGACTGAGTGGTTTGTTTTACATTACATGTACAGTGGGCTTATAAACTCACAACGTGAAACAAAATGAAGCCTTAGAGAATGTTAGAAAGTTGTTCTTGAGATAGTTTGTGCATTAAGATTTGAATTTGTTTCTTTAGAAGACTGGATTACGTAAAATGAAGGAATATTTCCAAGGAAACATGGGATTCCACTAAAACAACTCTGTAATCCATGTTTTATTTACTTTTTAATTCCCTTATTATTATTATTATAGTGTCTCACATTAAGTCTGAAAGGGTTAAGGTGTATCTAAGAATATCATCAGGGATGTTACCTCATTTGCTAAGCATTGCTTGTCACAAGCAGCCTTCTGAATAATAACTACCCCACAGTGACCCTTTCGCCCTTAGTGACTTCCCTCAGGGACCTCTTACGATGGTCTTTCATGGCAACCTGCCCACAATAGCATTCCTCATTACAGTGCTGGCTTGATATATGTATCATGTTTTCTGGGATTTTTGCTTTTGCTGTACAGTAAATTCCTAGTAAATGTTCATCAGGTTGTATTCATCCATCACTATCCCACCTGAGGAGGTCGAGGTTCCTCTTTGATTGTGACTCTACCCAATCAAAATAATCGCCTCCAGTTCAAGGGAGCGAGAATTATCTGTCCTGTACCCGATATATGTCCCTGACAATATCAAGCAATATACTTGGATCTCGCCTTGAAGAAGGTAAAATGAATTTGCTAGAACTTAAACTCACGCTAGAAGCAAGTGTCCTATATTCTTCAAGTCCTTAGCTCATTCCAAATCGTCCTCTGAGTTCTCGACTTCATGTCGTAAGCTTCTATCGAGGCAGTACTGTAATTACTGCCATTTTGCCTCTTGCCTCCTTCACCAACCCAGACAAACCACAACTGTTTAAAAATTCACTAAGACGGGGTCCATTCTCAACAAAATCAATAGGAAGGCTCATCCACAGAGAGAGAGGCTCCAGTCAACTCAATCAGCGAGAAACGAACGCCTCGCTAATCGATTCCAGTCGCGTAGACGAGGTTTGTATGTAAATCCGTTCGTCAACACGAACGAATTTGAATATTGATCCAGGCGTTTGACGATTGACTCGATCGGCGCGGCTGCTAATGCGATTTGCAGCGGAGGCGTTTTGTAGCGCGTCCGTCGCCGCGTTATTTGCACAACAATGTTGCGCCAATTAGGTCGGACCTCGGGCCCGAGCCCGCCTCGGCTCCGCCTACGCGCTACGACTGCGAGTTTATTGTTTGCCGAAGAGCACGCGGCGAGCCTTCCACGCGAGCAAATTCCCGCGCAAACAGTCGAACCTGCCTCGGGATTCCCCGCCAAGCGCGAGTGGCTCGCGCGCTCTTCCTTGGCGGAATGCAGGGAGTGGGGGAAGAGGGAGGTTAAGGACAAATGGAAACTGTCGTTGATGTATTTCCATTTTCGATTTGTTTCCCCTTTCATCCGCTACAGCAATGGGATTGTTCGCCACATTCGATTTGCTGCCCAGTGAAAGGGAAATGTTTTTGAAGTTGCTTCTTCGGAGTGTTGTGCATCTTGCCTCGGGAGGAAATCAGGAGCGTGTTTGCATTGTTGATTTTCGTTTTTTTGCTTTGCTAGAGCTGACGCAAGAACTTTAAGCCTTAGCTGGTGAGATAGGAGTTTAAGAACTGTGTGAAATTTTGAAACAAATGAGAGCTTAAGTTATAGGATAGGTTCTGTAGGCAGGTTATGAATTATTTGGAGGTTATGTGGGCGGATTATGGATTATGCTAGTGGCAGTGCATTTAAGTTATGACGGAGGATATTTGTTATCAGCTGTACCAGCTGGTTTGTAACTTTAGGTCATTACTATTCACTGATTTGAGCCTATGAGAGACAGAAATAATTTTGAGGTTCCTAACCTCACCAAAAGTTAACATACAAAATAATTTTAATTTTAGATTTGGTTCGTTATACTGGTGTTAAAATTTACTTTTTGTCAGCACTGTGCATTGCAGTAGTGTCCTAGAATTCTCGAGCATAGAAAGGGATTGTTAGAATTCATAATTTTCTGAGAATCTACCTTTGAATACATAGGAGACTGTAACGTCATAAACGTAATGGAAATTGCGCCACTTTCTAATTAGGCAATCTGAATAGCATCATTAAGTAAAGTTTGTTGAAAACCGAAATGTTCCTAAGGATTTAACGAATCTTGTTACAGAAGTTGTCTTTTGTATTGGAATTAAGCTGCTCTGATAGCCAGAAACTGGGGAAAATTCCCTTGTTTATTGCCGCTTTCCATAAACACTGAAATAATCGCTTTCCTAACGAAAATTTACAGTATTTATTCTTATATCTTGCGAAAATAGTTGATTTGCATAAGGGACACAGAATGAAATTTTCTCATAAAAAATATTTTGATAAACATTTAATTAGTAAAAAATGACACACTGCGCGTAATTAATGTAAAATGACGTCAACTGCATAATGTGGAAACTCTTCTGTGTCAGAATCGCGCTTGTTCGCCAGTACTCATTCTGTTCGCGAGATTATGCGAGTTTAGGTTCAAAACATCCCAACAAATCATCGCGGATTAATCCTGGCTTCCGGTTACCGGCACCGCGATGAAACCGGATAATCCGTGATCCAGGGAGATATAAATTTCGGCTGCTTACGTGCCAGAAACGCGCAACAGCCAAGTCGAGTATAAATCTGCTCGGTATTGCACTTTAATGGACTGTTTAACAAAGTCGTTTTCTCGGGGGATCAGCGAGTGCATTCGGAAGCTATTTCTCACCTGTTCACTTGAGCTTGTTTAAGGGCTCTTTGCTTAGCTTTTAGAAAAATGGGTCGCCTTTGAAACTTTTCCGGAGGAAATAGAATTTTCCTTAAGCTCCAGCTGTTTTTAACTAAAAGATTGATACAGAGTAGTCTGTGATTTCAAATTTCCCGCCTCGAGAAAAATATAAAATATTTATCAGTTACAAGCGCGTCCCGTCTTATTTCTTCAGATTATTTTCCTATTCTCTTTCATTTTATCTTCGATAAGATAGAAATTGATG
Organism: Calliopsis andreniformis; assembly: GCF_051401765.1. Lineage (NCBI taxonomy): Eukaryota > Metazoa > Arthropoda > Insecta > Hymenoptera > Andrenidae > Calliopsis > Calliopsis andreniformis. The sequence continues at coordinate 7,304,018 of NC_135068.1, read as the reverse complement.
GTTGAGTTAATTCTAGCAAGACACTTTTCGTGTTAAATAAATGATGTTGCAGTAGCTTGCAACACTTTTACCGCGTTCATTTTATTAAAGACTTTGCTCGAAGGCTCAAAATAGAATTATAAAATTCTTAACGTGCATCCTGACGTTATCAGATGGCGAAAACGGTGTAGTCTTTCGCGAACCTCGCGGCAGCTGCTTCAAATTTCGTGGAAGTCCGTGCGCGAACCAGTGTAGACCCCGGACAGAGTTATTAGGTTAAGCAAACTTCTGGTAACTTCGTTCGGTTGGGACGGGTCACGTTTCAGCCGAGCCCGAGACACGATTGAACCAATCACGCTCCTCCTCCCCTCCACCATCAGAATCACCTTGATTTTTCAGTTGGCCTAGAGCAACCAAAATGCTTCCGGTTCCAGGTCTCTCTTCCAGCGCGTTGACACGATTTTATTTGAGAGCAGCTGTGTGTAACGCGGAAATATCGCCAGGTGAATGATGTTAGCTTTGCAGTTGCAATCTATTGGAACACTGTCAGTGAACCCACTTTAGGATTTTCTGAAATGTTTGCCAATAATTTTTTAACGATTTTCCAAATTAATTATAAGCAATTCTTTTTGTGCTAATTTTTTATTTTACATATTTCTTTTTTAAATTCTAGATATACTTAGTTAATATCTGTTCTGTAATTTGAACGTAATATTTAGAATGATATATTTAACTTTGCTAACAAAGTATATTTGTGTAACTATATTGAGAGCTAAATGAAAGTTTACAGAGGGGGATAGTGAGTTGAGAAAACAATTGGGTGGGGGTCGTAGCTCGAAGGTACACCCTTTCTACCAAACTCATGTCTCTGTTCTTTACTTGTACCTATTTCTTAAAGTTTGTACGTTTCAAATTAACATTAACTTCTCTTCTATTTTCCCTGCTATTATTTATAATTATTTATTTTCTCGTTTGTCGTATATTCTCATTTGCACAAAGTGCTTTCATTTTCTCCTCGTTTACTTCGGTTGGTCGCGACGTCCATCATTTTGCCTTATCACTAGTATTTACTTTTCCACTAGAAAAGAAATGACCGAAAGTTTTCGTCGGAGAACTGTCCGCTAGAATTCCTGGCAATCGCACTTTTTTCCCTCGCGGGAACGTATTATCAAAAGTTTCTTCGCGAAATAACTCGGTGCGAACGGGTCACCAGCACAAAAGTGCTGGGGCGAAATAATAAAGGGCAACGCGCGTGGATGGTTTGAAGAGCGTTTGAAGGGAATGTGGGTCGAAAGCCTGGCTAGATAAAAATAGACGCGTCTGCTGGCGATGGGGTTAAAACAAATGGTTCCTTTCTTTTTGGCAAAAATTTTATACGTTGCTAGTGAAAATATAGAATAAACGCGATGGAAGTAGGCGGGAAGAAAAATTCGCGCGATGAAACCTATACGATTCCTTCAAATCGATAGTTCCTGGGTATGTAGTTCGTCTAATTATTTCACCTTCTCGTTATTTTCTAGATTTGCAGTTTGAAATTAAAATATCTGATAGCAAAAAGTATGTATAGAGGTTGTAGCAGCAGAGTTTTTTCAAAAATCTATCAGGAGTCTGAAAAGTAAAGAAATGTCTTGCAATCGTGTCGCTCCGGGAAGAAGTAGATTGTCAGGTGACACAGTCGGTAAAGCAGCTTTCTATACAAGCTCCAAACTGACAAAATTTATCAATTTAATATTACATATTTAAAAAAAGAAGCTTGTTTTTAACGTGTCTAATTTAACTGATGTAGAGAATACGTTCAAATTCAAAGTTAGAGCACATAGTTCCGTATTTGCAGAAAATTACATTTAATTAAATGTAGAATGCCTTGAAGTTTAAACCCGGAATATATTGGACCTTAAATCGAGAACACATCTCTCGCAATTAAGGCCCACTTGATTTTGACTCTGAAGTGTGCTGGACATGGAACGTCCAATATTAAATATCGAGAGTAAACATATTCGTGAGCCAACTATACTCGAGAAAATACCTACTGATAATTTTTGCCTCTGCATCCACTGCCTGCTTTACATTGGCAGCCACTTTTCAGCCAAATCGTCTCTGAACCACCCTTTTTCGAAGGAAACAAGTATTTTCAAACGTTTCTTGCCATCCAAAACGCGAGCCTTTTCATCACCCTTTCGCCCCACCCTCAAATTACAATTACTCGCCCGTCCTTAAATGCTGAGTCAGCGGCGTTAATTAACGCGCGAGAAAGACGTCGCGTGCCACCGTGGTCGCACAATGTATTTCTTTGCTCGATTTTCATAAGGATATTTCGAAAATTCGCCGCATTCAAGCACCGACACGATTTTCCATCGTGGCTCGCCGCTTAAGCACGCGCGATAAAATGAAAGTGTAACGAGTAACGTTTAGCGTTTCAAATACAAATTACGCGTAACGAGTTTCCGCGAGCGTCCCTTTCAAACTGGAATTACAACGTCACCCTTAACTCATTCAACAGGATGCATTAATTAAGCACAAAGTGAAACCGTTGGATGAACAGGGAATGCCAATAGAAATATCTTGAGGCAAGTTTGTTATTTATTTTAATGCTTTTTTAATTAAATATGTTAAGTGATTATTGGTCGAAGGAGGGTTGAAATAGTGAAAATATGGGACAAGAAATAGTAAAAGAATACTCTTTCTATCATTGAAAGAAAAATTAGTTAAAAAAATTCAAAAATCGGGGCGTGCACAATTATCGAATTGTGTACAATTATCGAATTATGTACAATTATCAAAACGTGTGCAACATTTCCTCGAAACTTTCCACTTATTACATTTTCTTACACGTAGTACAAAAAATTAATTGATCTCTACCGAAATTATATTTATTAAAGTATCACTCAAGAGAATGTACCTTATTTGACGAAACTTGTTGAACAACATGTCACGAGGTACCATTTATTATTTCTGTAACGAGAGTTGATTGTTCTTCCATAAATTGGCGAAGTTTCGCCATAAACTTCAGCCCCGCGAATTTTATTCAGATTATTCATTACGCTAGGCAAAATCGTTTCACTTAGTCTGCGTTGTTCGCGACGTCGCTAATACACGCGCTGAAAGAGGTGAAACTTTGGTTCGTTAGAACACGTTGTTGGAGAAGAAATGGTTATTATCCCTTCGTTATTAGCGAGATTATTAAACTGCTTCGAAAAGTTGGCGCAACAAAGGACGCTCTCGGTATTTCGACCCAGCACAGATTTTCACAAGGAACAATATTTCCTCTGAGGCATCGGTGGAGTATCAAATCACAGCGCAAAATAATGCAGAAAAATATTAAAGCACGCTGCGTAGCAATTTTTCCCCAGCCCCTGTCGGCTCTTTTGCTATATCATCATGCAATAATAGTTTAAAATGGAGAATAAATTACACTTTCTGACGAGTGATTTTCACGGACGGAATTTCGTTGGAAATTCCCCGCCTATTGGAAATGAATGCTTCACACGCATCGCGGAAAATATTTTTTTTATTCATTGTTCGAAAGTTTAATTTGATTCCTCTATTAACGGCGGAGGTAAAAGCATTCGTCGCTGTGCGAGACAGTAATTGAAAGGGGGACCGGAAGCGACTGAACAGCTCGTATAATCTGTCCCGTGTTCCCTTGATATGGGAACCATTACCGAAGCGTGGAACTCGAGTAAATTGTTAAGACTTCAAAGTAAAAATATTTTGCAATTCCGCAATTCATCAGTCGGTTGCAACTTGTTTGGAGTGCAACTTCTGTATGAAATACGCGATATATTGCACGAAAATTCTTTGTACGAAATTAATTAAAATTTTTCTCATTTATGTTTTTTCTGTTTCGCAAAAATGATTTGCAACATGAAAGTTGACGTTCGAAACAGTTACGAAAGAGTGTCTTCATCGATGGATTTGTCAGTCTGAATTTCGACAAGCTTCAACGAAGTTCGACCATAGGAATTTCAGAGGGTGGATTCGCAGGGATAGACCGATGAACTTAATGAGAGTGCTGTTTGTCTCTAGCGTGAGTTGTGGCCTTTCCGACTTGGCTGCCGGCTAGTGTAATTAACGGACGACGAAAATAACGAAGTTACAGGCAAGTTGCTCAAGCGATGAAATATTTTGGACAGTTCATTTAAACAGTAATAAACGAGCGTGTAATGAGGTCTGCTGAGTGACATTCTGTCTGTTATTACAATTGTACAACTAATTCCCTTTGAATGGGGATCATAGTTGCAGTTAGATTTAGTATTTTAGATATTGAAGTTTAATGCTTTGAAAAGTAAGAGGAGTGGTATTATATGACAATATACATAAGAAGAAATAATGGTTGTAATTTGGGGGATAACGAGTGAGTGTACCTAGTGAATGTACTAGGCTTCTCCCACCACTGCTAGACCTCTCCTATCACTGTGTTAGACACCTCCCACCACTCTACTAGGTTCCACCCATAATTCTACAAGGTTCCTCCTACCACTTGCCTAAATTCGTTCAGCATGTTATTAGGTTCCTCTCACCTTTCGATTAGGATCTTCCCACCACTGTACTCGACCTCACCTCGTTATAATTCTCTTACCATTATTAGGTTCCTTTCATCACTTGACTAAACATCGTGCAACATTTTGTTAGATTCCTTCCACCTTTCAATTAGGCTTCTGGCACCACTGTACTAGACTCTTTCCACCACTGTACTAGACCCTTCCTACCAGCGTGTTAGACACCTCCCACCACTCTACTAGGTTCCACCCATAACTCTACGAGGTTCCTCCCACCACTTGCCTAAACTCGTACAGCATGTTATTAGGTTCCTTTCACCTTTCAATTAGGCTCTTCCCACTGCTGCACTAGGCTCCTTTCACCATTATACTAGACTCTTTCTACCAACATGTTAGACTCCTCCCACCACTTTATTAGGCAGCCCCCACTAACGTATTAGACTCCTCCCATCACTTCTTCTCTACTCTTCTCTTGTAAATATTTTACGACCTACTACTTTAAAAATGCGTGCATGGGTGTATAATTCTTACATAATTATTTCAGAATTTGTGTATCCCTTCATAAAAGGAGTAACTAATGCACACTTTATTAGCCCCATAGAACAAAAGTTACCTTTCATAAACCGTAGTTTACATGAACATTCAATGAATTCTCAGAATACTCTCAGAAAAGAGTTCCCTCTTCATCAATTATCTTTCGAATCTGTCGATCACTCAACATCGAGGTTAATTGCGATACTTCCACGATAAAGCTCCTTCAGAAAGAGACTAGAGAGTCAGTATACTGGCGTATATAACCGAGCTGTCTTCAAATAAGTTTCCCTATATTCGAAGCCATTTTGAAGGTAGAAGGTTGCGGCACAAATTCCGCTTGGCCAGCCCCTGCCACTGATATCCTCGAGAAATATTTTTCTCATCTGGAAAACGTACGACTGAGACGCATTACTATCTCATCTACGTCCAATAAAGACGTTTATTTATCTACCTGTATCCCCGCTGTCTGCGTTTCTCTCTGCCTTTTTTCCCAAGTAAATCGTCCTTGCTCGTTTAAACCAGCTCGTATTTTCCCAACGAGACTCTATTGCGCCTCGCAGGATTGAGGAACTGCAATATTTTCGCGGGAAGAATTATCGACGGGCAACTTTTCCGACGAAGATCGATGGTCCACGCTCTGGATTCGGCGTCAACAAAAACCGTTTATCCAGCGCTGCTCAATATCTCTCGCACGTCAATGAAATTTAATTATTCGTCAGAAATAAATTGCAAAAGTTTCACCAAGAGGGAAACAAGTAACGATTCCGATGTCTTCGATGAAGTCCTCCCCCCGACTCATTCTTCCTCCCACCTCCCCTTTCACCACTCCCTCCCTACTCCCTAGCCCCTCCCTGGCTACGTCCCGCCACTCTCGAAGACCTCTTTTCCCAAGTTTTTCTCCCCCATGCGAAAGCTTATACCCCCCGCCATTAGCAAATGATTTGCCTCCATGGGTGCAATTACACCAGAAAAGAGCACACCGCTGACCATTACACGCCCCCTCGTTCAAATACGCGCGGATTTAATTAACTGGCTCGGCCACGTGGCCGAGCTTATGTACATATGCTCGGTTCCGACCCACGCGTTAATTAAGCATTTTTGGACCAATTACCGCGGCACTGCGCTCGGAGGGTTTTGAAATATTTTCAGCGCTGGGGGTTCGGGGCAACTGCTTCCTGGAAGGAGATCAGCGATGACGCGTCGTGTCTGTCAGTCTCGCGGAGAATGGCGGCGATATGATCCAGTAATTATTAATTAGTCACGGCTAGTTGACGAGGTATATACTCGGCTCGGCGGCGGCAGCGCACGATTAATGGCGAAAGTTGGCGGTTCGAGCTAAGCGGATGCTCTTGCGCTTCGTTCCTGCCATCGTGTCGGTCGCATAATAATGTTAGTCAAGCGACGTGGCCGCCCCTGGATTTATGCTTTCCGCGAGCGGCGCGCGCACGTTGCCCGCGAGCGCCACCTACGGAATCGGCGAAGTTGCATGCAGGAAAAGGAAATAGCGATTCCACGTTGGATCCGGGTGACGCGTCCGGTTCCCGTGGGGCTTCTGAATGCTGCGAGGGAAATTCGAGAGTTTTGGGCGCTTTTAGAATGAGTCCTGCGTTTAGAAGCGCTGTTAGAGAGATAAAATTCCAGAATAAATCTGGATTGGCCTTAAAAGTCGAGGAAATAGGTTAATTCCAGGAGAGATGGCTCTGCGGGTGAGATGACTTAATCTTAAGCTGCGTCTGTACTGTATGTTGTATAACAACGTTATATACCTGTTAGTGACTACGTATTTTTGTCACACTGGGGAAAAGATAATCATTTATAATGACTGACACGGCTTCAAACGCTGAGGCGCTACTGGACGTTAAGCTACGAGCAGCTTGTGTGAATGTAGTTTTGAAAGAATTATTAATAATGGTTGGAACCTGTTGTTTTAAAAAGGAGAGATGTTATACATATGTTTCTTTTGTGTTTCTTAAAATATTATGTAACTTTGTTATGTAATATGTAGTGTAGACCCAGCTTTATATTTTATCCAAATATTCGAAGTTTACGCCATCTGTTGTGATCTTGGCTAATATTGATTACAAGTCATGACAGTCGTTCTTTTTGTTTGTTTAAAATTGAGAAATTAAATAAGATACTTATACTATAATAATTCAACAATTCTCTGCATGTAGTGTAATTTTTGATTTACAAACGTTTCACTAAAATACTATTGTTTCATCCAAATACAGTACGTAGATACAATGTGTAGAGGTTATGCTTCAATTATCACGATGAGATACTGTTGATATTATTCAATAAACTCTACTAATTAATAGAATATTGAAGGGAAATATTCATTATTCATACAGGATCGATATGAATATAAAGTATCGAATCTATTAATTAATTGAATATCCAATATCGTACAATCTGAGTGAAATAACCTTTCGCATATGTTGCAACTTCTTTTCTCTTTTTCTTAAATCAAAGGTTATTTTTTATTTGCACATGCATATTCTAATTCTACATTTATTGTCCTTTAGAAATATATTTTCGTATTTACAATAATAATTATATTAATTATGTAGTGGCACACTAAAGAAAAATGCGCCATCACACCTGGAATTAACCTATATTAGTACGTAGAAATAAATTTGGAGATTTAATTTGGCGAAAGATTGTAAAATTAGAATTATAGAAATTAAAATTTCCCGCTAAAATAAAAGGAGAGCTAATTCAATAAACTTTGAAATAGGGATAGAAAAATGTAGAGAATTTTTGAAACTCATTCTGGATTTTGATTTTGAATGAAAGTCACTCAAATAAATCTCAAAATTTAAATAAAAATCTAATCCATAAATTCGAATGTTCAATCATAACGAAGATGATTTTATCATAAAACTCTTAAACCCTTAATTGAATTTAAACAAAAAAAGTCATAAAATATACTCAATAATAGTAGTTACATAATATTATAAAGTATTTTAAAAAGTTTAACAAATTTCCTACACAAAGAAAACGCCTCGTTCGCAGCGTTCGATTCGATAGCAAATCCGAATAAAATCGCAGCAAGTACAAGTAAATTTCACTTATAACAGAACCGCATCAAGGGATTTCACGTCATTAGTATACGAAATGCGCATGTTACGAAGTGATCATTGAGCGTATATCTGTCCTAATTATGTCATTAACATGGCGCGAAATTATGAATGATCGAGGGACTTGGATAATGCGCGTCAGAATGAATTTGCTTGAAAGCCGATGTTTAAATCTGTATGCACGTTCCGTTAGCACTTTCGAAAACCTGTAACGAGGATATTCGATCTAGAAACGAAACAAGCATCGACGTACGTTTCTCGATATCAAATATCATCCATATGAAAGCCTTGCACCCTGTAAATAGATACAACATTTTTCGTTCGGTAAACAATTTTTCGCCATCGGTTTTCGATTAAACTAATTTACCCTTCTTCTTCATAAATTCAAAGCAATCCTAATTATAACTGCAAACGCTCGTATTTACGCTCATCCTTACTAAAGGCTCCCCGTTCTAACAGACTGTTTCGCGATCAGGTTCACGTATTAAACGCTATGTCGGTATGCATGCTGTTCAAATAAATTCCGATAACGCCGATATAACCGTTCCCGGTTACCTCACGCAGACAAATTCGTTTGATAATCAACAAGGGTGCGCCGCGTAATCAGCGAGCGTATTTAACCCGTATCAGCGGTGAACGTGCTCGCTTGATCCTATACTCGCATCCAGCGGACATCTTGAATAATCGTGTGCGCGAATATTTGATAATTAGAAATGATACGGCAGCGAGCACGTTGGATTAAACCCCGAGGAAAGGGTAAATTAATTAAAAATGTATTCTCTGCTAACGTCTCGCCGTCTGAAAATGGATACTCTTCCTTTTGTTCATTGGATTTTGTTTTTTTTTTTTCTTTGAATATTTTCTTGTTTACTGAATATGTAAATATAATTTTCGTTATTCAGTTTTCGATGTTTCCCAATTTTATGCACGTATTGCTAAGCTGTGGTAGCTCTACCAGAGCGTGTGCAGTAAATTCTCGTTATGTGTTCGCTAGATTTTATTCGTTACGTGGTCAACGCTGCTCCACTACTCACAGTGAGAGTTTGCAGAGTTGAGTTCTGGATTGCTATGAAATGCACGATTTGGACACCTTGCATCTCATGCCCACGTGACTCTCTACAAGCCCATCCTCCCCACTTCTTTGGCGTCGCAGAAGAGGAGGAAGTGGGAGAAGTGCTACTTGGGACTACTCCCCACCAATGTCCAAGAAGGAGTTCTGCCATGGCGCATACTGTTTATACATTACAAGATACACTACTTCTTAAATATAGGCGAAAAATATACTATATTTATATAGTATAGTATAGTATAGTATAGTATAGTATAGTATAGTATATATAAATATATAAAATATATAAATATATAAAATAGATAAATATATAATATATAAAATAAATATATTAAGTATATAAAATAGTAATATATAAAATATATATAAAATAGTAAAAATATAATAGTATATATATAAATCTATTACGATTTCAGAGAAAAAAGTCACTAGAAAAATTCAAAAAATTGCGATGTAGATTAGAATTCTCTCTTAGATGTTAAAAATGTCTGCTGTGTGTACAATATATGTCTTCGTTTCGTAGAAATTTTCTCGGTAAATTAATTATTCTCGATTTCATCTAACAACTCTGTCCCGCTCAGCCAAATTCGGATTATCGTCAACGTAGGGTGTCTACGTTGAAGTTAATTAAAATAATTATCGGCGAATATTAATTATTCATCCTTCCCAAATTGTTAATTATCCCTGTCTGATTCCACATTCAGATTTTAATAGCTCCATGGTGCTTATATTACCGAGAACCACTGAAAAGGCATACAAATGAAAGCAACACTCTTGCGCCTTTTTCTGTGGGCTTTGCAAATGGGTAAAATCTTGAGCTGGTATTTTCGCGCGAACAAAGAGGCCGCGCGACAATGTGCGCTGATTGTATCGTAGTTCAGGGATGGAAAAACGGGATTCCGTGTTTTATGAGATCGGAAAATTCCACGTCGATGAACTTAACCGAGACCGTGCGGCGTGGTCGAAAAATAATGGTCCCGACGATACAACAGGGATGGTGACATTAAATCCGCTTTCACCCCCCCGCTACCCATCGCGCGGATCAGAAATAAAAATTTGATAAACCGCAGATCCGCGCGGTGAAAACGCAGATTCCCTGATTGCGTCGTTTTTACTATTGCACACGAGTACCGCAATCAGAGAGTACCTTTCAAAGATAAATGCGCCGTTGTGTAATGTTTGTAATTGTAGTGAAGTGAAAAATAACACTGACGAGCTCTGTGCGGATGAAAAAAGGGAAATCTGGTGAAATCGTCGATCGTTTTCGAACATTGTTTTAATATCTCTGGAATAAAGAATAAAGGTTTTAATGAGACTATGAGTAACTGTGGCAGATATCGTTGATTTATACTACTGAACGATCCGTAAAGGGATTGAGAACGTTTACAGTCAGTCAGAAAATTGTGTAAATTACTTATGTTATTTGCGCTGAATGTTCTTTAATAAAAATTGGAGAATTTGTTTGCTAGAAATATAGAATAAAATCGTCGATCGTTTTTGAATATTGTTTTAATAACTCTGGAATAAAAACTAAAAGCTTTAATGAGACTATGAGTAACTGTGGCAGATATGGTTGATTTATACTACTGAACGATCCGTAAAGGGATTCAAAACGTTTACAGTCAGTCAGAAAATTGTGTAAATTACTTATGTTATTTGCGTTAAATGTTATTTAATAAAAATTGGAGAAATTTGTTTGCTAGAAATATAGAATAAAATCGTCGATCGTTTTCGAATATTGTTTTAATAACTCTGGAATAAAAAATAAAAGTTTTAATTAGATTATGAGTTGGCGTGGCAGATATGTTTAATTTATATTATTGAAGAATCCATGAAGGGTTTGAGAACGTTTATAGTCAGCCAAAAAATTATGCCTCTTTCGCTTTCAATGTGTAAATTACTTCTTATGTTGTTTGCACTAAATATTATTTAATAAAAATTGGAGAAATTTGTTTGCTAGAAATGTAGAATAAAATAGTTGGAGTAAGGAAGAGCAGATGTTAATGATCAGTACTACTGAATGCTTAGTAGAGGAAATAGGAACGTATATGTTTAGATAGAAAATTATGTCTATACCATTTTTTCTTTTTGCATTATTTTATGTATTATTTCCAGCGAAAATTTTTTAAATTAATACAGAACCCAGAAATTCAATTGCAATGACGGTAATTGATAGATAAGGAATCCATAAATAGTTCAGCAGCACTTATTATTGACTTATACTACTAGAGGCAGAATAAGTGATATATGATCGTGTATAATCAGACACAAAAATGTATATCTATAATTCTCAATTCGCATGTTAGTTTAAATATTATCTCCACTAAAATTGGTTTCAATTATTGCAAAATCTATCAATTCAAAGAGATTTAGTCAAATTTTACTCAACATTTACAATTCACATTTTTCTTTACAGTTTCAATGAAAATACCAAAATTTAATCCAGCGATATTTCATAAACAAATTATATCGTCCTTGTCAAAATATCACTCAGCAAAATTGCTCCTAATTATACAATCTCGTGACTCGTTTACACTAATTATGTAATAAGCACCACATAATTTCCATGAAAATAATTAAAATCGTGTGGCGTGCGTTCCAGTGGTTCTCAGAGTCCTCTGATCGCGTTGAAGTTATCAAGAATTAAGGAGACCGTAAGAAAGTGCGAGCAACGCAATTAGGGACGAGATCGTTCTTCGCTGACGCGAATTAAGACTTACAAGAAGCCTTGGGGGGAGTGACGACGTTGCTCGAAAAAGTCATTGATTCGACGTCGGTTAAAAACATCGTCAGACACTCGACGGGTCATTAGAGGGCTCGACGCTGCATGTATGAATTTTCATTACGTGAACGCGAGCAGTTAACAACTTGCTATGAACTCCAGTCAGACAACGAACAGTGCTCTCATTTAGACTCTAATGTCTATTATTACTTAACACACGAACTTAGAAATACACTCGGAGCTTAAAAATACAACAGTTAACGACTGCTCGTGCTCTTTGAAGCTCGCTCACAGACATTTCGCATTCTTCTCTCTCTCACACCTCGCGCGGTTATTTTAAACATTTTTAAGTACGCAGAGTTTAAGTATTATTTAAGTAAATATCTCAAATATTATTTTAAATATTATTCCCAGTGAAAGCTTCTCAAATTAAAGCAGAATTCAGAAATTGGCAGTGAATGTAGTTGAAAGTAGAGAAATTATTAATACTTGGAGATGTGTAGCGCTTCTTATTGACTTATACTACTAGAGACTGAATAAGTGGTACAGGAACGTGAATTATCAGCCACGAAAATTTATATTCGCTCATCGATCGATGTCTCGACATATCGTTTTCCCTCGCTCTTCCTCACCCTCATTCGCACGTTGCCAACCCAAACGCCTTAAATCATCGTCGACAGCATCCCCTAAACTTATATCAGAAAACAATTCAATCTACCAAGAATTATTATTTAAAACTCTAGTCTACACCTTCATCCACAAAAATTCCGCCAACAAATGACGAAACATGAATATTCATCACACCTTGACTTTCTTTTCTGAATAGCACTGTCTCGGTTGCCCTGTCTCATTTCAGCTCTCACTTTGTCTAGCCCCCACCTCTCGCCCCGCCACGTTCCTGCGTCTTTTGTTTCTGCGCTATTTTTCTCCTGGCAGTCCACATATTTTCGTCCATTTGTCGTGCCCTTAACATGCACCGGACAGTAGGGGAAACGGAAGGCGACAACTGGCGTCCAGAACGAATTGCATTCTTCGAACTTCTTCGGTAGAGAAACGTGGCCCGTCCCCTGACCGTGGTTTCGTAAATTGTTTCGACGATAACTCAGCCCCCAGTTTGGGATCTCATTGTGAGGGGAAATTCCTTCCCTCGTTACTGTCCCCCGCAATTATAATTCATGCGGTGTCTGATGTTCTTGCAATTCGTGCAGTGTTCTAACGACGCGATTACATGCTGCACTGGAGAGTTTCTTCTTTTTTTATCCCTATTTGGATATTGATTGTTAGAAGTAGAATGTTGTGGGAATTCTGGACGCTGAGACGCCTGAGCTCCAGTAACGAGCGAATAATAGATGGTTATGGAAATAAATTTAATCAATATTTGTCGAATCCAGGGAAACACTCGGGGATGTTTAGCGAACATTGAAGCTGTTTGGGTTGATTAAACAACGAATTTGATAGTGCTCGAGTCCTACGTAGAATAAACAGGAGCAAATTTAAGCTTCGCCAAATGCAGATGTTCAAAATATAACATTTCTCTAGAAGCAAAATATCTACCTTAACCAAATAATTTCGCCATAATTAAAAATCGCCATTAAAAAAAGTTCATAAGCAAAATATCTACCTATACCAAATAATTTCTCCATAATTTAAAATGGTCTCTAAAAAAAATATAAATGCAAAATATCTATCTGTTCTGGTAGATCTGGTTCTGGTGGATAGCTAGTATCTAACTGAAAATCGCTTTTGAAGAAAATCATCTGCAATTTTGTTTCAATAAAACTAGCGAAGTAAAAGATCTCTTTCCAATAATGGTAAACCATAACCTCAAAAATATGACGTTTACAATTGCAGGCCATAACTTACGCCATTCTCCTCGAATCTAGCGACGATTTGTTTGATGAACAGTTAGCAAAAACTTTAAAGACCCCTTTAGCGAAATGGCGACGTGCTGGAGGAAGTTTACGACGCAGAATGAGGCTCGTCGCCCGTCAACCGGAAGTCGATGTGTGCACTGTTTCCCCGAGGGAAACTCTTCGCGATACGACGGAGATTAAGCCAGACTAAACCGATTAAATCTAGATCCATTGGCCAACCGAAGCATAGATAATGCATGAACGAACGTTGACGGAAAACTTTGTTTAGAACGCAAGGGCGGGTTACAGGAAATACAGAGGAGCAAACTCGTTTTATGTCCTCGTGCATCGTTCACCTTTCACGCACAAAATGTTTCTCTTAGGTAAATAAAGAAGTCCTTAAAAAATCGAAAATAGTACTATTTGTGTCGTGAAAGTAAACGTTGAAGCTATAAGAACAATTTTTCAATATAATTTAAAAATTAGATATTAATAATATTAGAAGTCCATACATTTAAATCTATGTATCTACAGAGTGATTCAAATGTAAGTCAATAATCTACAAAATTTAAGGGGTGATTCTAGACGCTAATATAAGACGAAAATCAAGGATAACGATTTCGCGTTTGAGGCTTAGTTTGTTAGTTATAAGCGTCTAAAAATCTGGTGAAAATCACTAGAAACGAGCCTGCGCAGAGGCCTCGTGCAGTGGTTGTCCGCGCGGCAGTGTAGTTTTGACGGAAGGGAGGGGAGAGATCAGCTATTCGACGCTGAGTGGCCACTGCAGGAGCCTTCGCGAGCTCATTTCTGGTAATTTCCACTAGATATTTAAACACTCATAACTAATAAACGAAGCCTCAAACGCGAAATTGTTATTCTTAATTTCCGTCTTCTTTTGGTCTCTAGAATCAATCCCTAAAATTATATATTATTACAGATTATAAATGTAAAACAATCGATTACTCAACACTACTTACTTGTAGCTTAACACACCAATGCAGAACAGAGTCCAAATATAAACCTAACCTAAAAATACTAACTTTGAAATAGAAAAAAGAGTGTTTCAGGTTCTCACCCTGCATTTTCATAATCACTATCCAAAAGAAACAAATTCAGCGCTTTTAATAGGTCGTTCTAGAATACCACTGTGTATCCCATACATACCTCCTCCACACGTTTTATCAGCATCCAAGAATTCTCGTGCTTTGCATCGAAGATAGAGCCAAATAACGCAAAAGAGCGTACAGAGTATCGCGTGCGTGTAAACGAGACTTTTTTCCATCGTTTCCCGCTGCTCAACAGCATTAATCTTCCCCTGGGTAGAGATGAGAAAAAAGTTAACAATGATTTAAGGGTGTGCACCGCGGCTCGGTGGAGGGGGAACTCCTGACGGAGGAGTGGGGTCGAGGTAAGGGGCGTGCTCAGGTGCGAACAGAGGAGTGGGGAGGATATCGAGACGCTTTTTACAGGATGTCGATTTTATTACGAACGGGATACCGCGTTCCGCTTATTGCTGTTTTTGCGCCAGCGGAGCCTCGAACGCGTTTCCCGAACGACTGTCTAGCTGTTGGGAATCCGTGCAACGACTAAAATGGACGACGATAAACGTCGACTCTTTTTCCCTGACTGTGATCTAAGACCTCAGATGATGGCTCTCTCTTCGGAAAACGATTCTGTTACGCTATAAGTGGCTTTAATGTTGATTGATTTTCATTTAATGGTGTTTTAAAATAGTGACGTACGAAACTGTTCGTAAATAAGTGGACAGAGGTGGAGAAGGTAATTGAAAATAAATTAAAATTGGGTGACAATTCCTTGGTACTAGTTTTTATTTTTGAAGAGGAGCGGAAATAGAAAATAGTAATGTTAAATGAATAAATCTTTTAGAGATATTGAATTTTTGTTGATCAGGAAGTCTATAATATTTGGAAACTTTTTGGGATCTGGAGAAAATTTAAAAATTAGTTATTTTATTAATTATTTGTTCTAATAGAAATAATTTATTAGAGACACAATTTCTTGGTTCGAGTTTTCATCTTTTAAAAGAACAGAAAAGGGAGCAATAAATAGGGGCGTTAAATGAATAAATCTTTTAGAGATATTTTAATTGTAATGAAATGAAACCAAACGGCCAAACTACAAAAATAAAGAAGAGATTTCTTGCCATAAATTTTGTAGTGTGGCTGCTTCGTTGCATTTAATTTTTTGAAGATCTAGGTAATGTCCAGTATTAGGTACTGTACAGGGCTAGTAAGGTTATGTCTGCCAAAAGTGTGAATCCATATGGTTACAGTAGCGTCTTATTAACCAAACTAATCATAACTACTAACTGAATCCAACTGAATCCCATGTACAGAGAGGTCCACTGTTATCTACATATCTATTCCACCTGTGACGATACAAAAAATATATTATTTAAAACTATATAATTTCAGACTTCGAAAACAAACATTCCTTGCAATATATTGGTCCCTCAGTCCATTCAAACTGCACGTAAAACATCGCCCACGTCATCCCAATTAGAAAAAGCGATCTCTAAGTGTCCTCACTTAACTAGACCACCCTGCATACAGGAAATGACTATGTCAAAATTCGTCTCAGCCGCAACCTTATCAGCCCTGCACAGTGCACTTACTTGAATAGTCGCAGCACGATTGATGAAAGAAGCCAACGTTCCCCTAATTCCTAACAGAACGTATCAAGGATCACGGAAGCCAGTGTATCATCCGAGGTCACGATAGGGGATTATTGGGCAATAATATCCTCGCTGAGAGTCCTTGTCTGATAGATAGCCAGGGTCCAGGGGGATCTCGCGGCAGGGGTCGCGCTTGACGAAAGCGGGTCGTGCGAACGTAATTTCGCGGGTATTGAAGCTCAATCGAGGGGAAGATTCTCGGAGCGTTCCGAGTCGAACGGAAATAAAGGATCGCCAGGAGGATGTGTCGAAGCCAGGAAGTGTCGGATAAGTGCGATCGTTTTTGTTGCAACCGAGTTGGGCGACTCCTGCTCTTCGTTCCTCGTTCTCTTCCCCTTTCGACGAATGACTCCGATGATGGCTTCATAGTTCCTCCCCGCCGAAGAATCGGGGGATGAATGACAGACCTGGCGGGGACAAAAGCGTCCTGCGAGTTTCATTGACTGCAGACCTCCTTTGCTGGGCTGGCTCGATAAAGGACATCGGTGTTGGGTCACGGTTCCTTTGCTTTTTGGAGGGTTTCTTGCGACATTCGTTTGCTTGGAGCACCGATAAGTAAGAGGGCTTTATGTCTGGGATGAGGCTCCGTATCAAAGGATTCGTAGTATTCTGTACTAGGGGTAACTAGGGGGCTATGCTTGGGGAGTCTTCTTGGCTGCCTTTGGAGACGTCAGAGGTTAAATAAAAATGAAAGGCAGGCTAGGAAATTGTTAGAAAGGAAAATAACGAGACATTGTGGAGAATTATAGAACGAGGAATGTAATATTCAGGAGGAGAATATTTTAACCATTTACGATTTATTGTTTACTGACTTTATTTACTTACTGCCTTGGAAGTCTCGTTTTATGCTTTTGATATGTTCCTACGTTTAATTATTATTAACGATGGAAAATTCTTTCTTTCCTTATTTATTTCAATGGAATTTATATGCACCATATTGTTTGCCATGTATATCTTCGACCTTTGTCACTGGACGCCTCTCCCTGCACTAGTATGAGCCCTTAAATGTCAAACGTTATGAGTTACGGAATTTCATAAAAATTTAAGTACATTATATACAGCTAACCTACTGTGAAATGATACTACTAAATAAAAGAAGCATTCTTCTCGATATTTTCATATTTCAGTAAAAACCTTGCGTCCTGCACGGCACTCACACACTTTTCCTCTTTAATAATAGGAGAACATGCATAAAACAAAATTGATTACAAACATTTCTCATTTATGGAAATTAAAAATTCATTTTATTTAGTAAGATATTCTGTTTAATAACTGTCTATTTAAATGTATCTGTTTTTCAGTGATGCACTGACAAATTAAAAAAAAAGAGAAATATTTAAATTTTCACATTTTTAAAGCAGCTCTAGTTCTGTTTTCCAATTTTTTAAAAACAGTTAAGGATTAACTATAGAATATTATGCAGAATCGAAGGTAAATAGGGGAAAAATGAAATAATTCAGATTCAAACGAAAATTTACATTTTCACATTTTTAAAGCAGCTCTAGTTCTGTTTTCCAATTTTTTAAAAACAGTTAAGGATTAACTATAGAATATTATGCAGAATCGAAGTTAAATAGAGGAAAAATGAAATAATTCAGATTCA